>NW_027458509.1:0-82957 GCF_050624435.1 Tenrec ecaudatus | reverse complement strand
GCTATGGAACCTCTAGGCTTTCGGCTCCCCTAGGCTAAGGCTAGGGCTCCCCTAGCCTTCAGGCTAGGGCACCCCTAGACTTTCGGCTAGGGCTCCCCTAGGCTAAGTCTAGGGCTCCCCTAGCCTTCAGGTTAGGGCACCCCTAGGCTTTCGGCTCCCCTAGGCTAAGGCTAGGGCTCCCCTAGCCTTCAGGCTAGGGCACCCCTAGGCTTTCGGCTAGGGCTCCCCTAGGCTAAGGCTAGGGCTCCCCTAGCCTTCAGGCTAGGGCACCCCTAGGCTTTCGGCTAGGGCTCCCCTAGGCTAAGGCTAGGTCTCCCCTAGCCTTCAGGCTAGGGCAACCCTAGGCTTTCGGCTCGGGCTCCCCTAGGCTACGGCTAAGGTTCCCCTAGCCTTCAGGCTAGGGCACCCCTAGGCTTTCGGCTAGGGCTCACCTAGGCTAAGGCTAGGGCTCCCCTAGCCTTCAGGCTAGGGCACCCCTAGGCTTTCGGCTAGGGCTCCCCTAGGCTAAGGCTAGGGCTTCCCTAGCCTTCAGGCTAGGGCACCCCTGGTCTAAGGCTAGGGCACCCCTAGTCTAAGGCTAGGGCTCCCCTAGCCTTCAGGCTAGGGCACCCCTAGGCTTTAGGCTAGGGCTCCCATAGGCTAAGGATAGGGCTGCCCTAGCCTTCAGGCTAGGGCACCCCGAGGCTTTAGGCTAGGGATCCCCTAGGCTAAGGCTAGGGCTCCCCTAGCCTTCAGGCTAGGGCACCCCTAGGCTTTCGGCTAGGGCTCCCCTAGGCTAAGGCTAGGGCTCCCATAGCCTTCAGGCTAGGGCACCCCTAGGCTTTAGGCTAGGGCTCCCCTAGGCTACGGCTAGGGCTCCCCTAGCCTTCAGGCTAGGGCACCCCGAGGCTTTCGGCTCCACTAGGCTACGGCTAGGGTTCCCCTAGCTTCAGGCTAGGGCTCGCCTAGGCTTTCGGCTCCCCTTGGCTACGGCTAGGGCTCCCCTAGCCTTCAGGCCAGGGCACCCCTAGGCTTTCGGCTCGGGCTCCCATAGGCTACGGCTAGGGCTCCCCTAGCCTTCAGGCTAGGGCACCCCTAGGCTTTCGGCTCGGGTTCCCCTAGGCTACGGCTAGGGCTCCCCTAGCCTTCAGGCTAGGGCACCCCTAGGCTTTCGGCTCGTTCTCCCCTAGGCTATGGCTAGGGCTCCCCTAGCCTTCAGGCTAGGGCACCCCTAGGCTTTAGGCTAGGGCTCCCCTAGGCTAAAGCTAGGGCTCCCCTAGCCTTCAGGCTAGGGCACCCCTAGGCTTTAGGCTAGGGCTCCCCTAGCCTTCAGGTTAGGGCACCCGTAGGCTTTAGGCTAGGGCTCCCCTAGGGTAAGGCTAGGGCTCCCCTAGCCTTCAGGCTATGGCACCCCTAGGCTTTAGGCTAGGGCTCCCCTAGGCTAAGGCTAGGGCTCCCCTAGCCTTCAGGCTAGGGCACCCCTAGGCTTTAAGCTAGGGCTCCCCTAGGCTAAGGCTAGGGCTCCCCTAGCATTCAGGCTAGGGCACCCCTAGGCTTTAGGCTAGGGCTCACCTAGGCTAAGGCTAGGGCTCCCCTAGCCTTCAGGCTAGGGCACAACTAGGCTTTAGGCTAGGGCTCCCCTAGGCTAAGGCTAGGGCTCCCCTAGCCTTCAGGCTAGGGCACCCCTAGGCTTTAGGCTCCCCTAGGCTAGGCTAGGGCTCCCCTAGCCTTCAGGCTAGGGCACCCCTAGGCTTTAGGCTTGGGCTCCCCTAGGCTAAGGCTAGGGCTCCCCTAGCCTTCAGGCTAGGGCACCCCTAGGCTTTAGGCTCCCCTAGGCTAAGGCAAGGGCTCCCCTAGCCTTCAGGCTAGGGCAACCCTAGGCTTTAGGCTAGGGCTCCCCTAGGCTAAGGCTAGGGCTCCCCTAGCCTTCAGGCTAGGGCAACCCTAGGCTTTAGGCTGCCCTAGGCTAAGGCTAGGGCTCCCCTAGCCTTCAGGCTAGGGCACCCCTAGGCTTTAGGCTAGGGCTTCCCTAGGCTAAGGCTAGGGCTCCCCTAGCCTTCAGGCTAGGGCACCCCTAGGCTTTAGGCTCCCCTAGGCTAAGGCTAGGGCTCCCCTAGCCTTCACGCTAGGGCACCCCTATGCTTTAGGCTAGGGCTCCCCTAGGCTAAGGATAGGGCTCCCCTAGCCTTCAGGCTAGGGCACCCCTAGGCTTTTGCTCCCCTAGGCTAAGGCTAGGGCTCCCCTAGCCTTCAGGCTAGGGCACCCCTAGGCTTTAGCCTAGGGCTCCCCTAGGCTAAGGCTAGGGCTCCCCTAGCCTTCAGGCTAGGACACCCCTAGGCTTTAGACTCCCCTAGGCTAAGGCTAGGGCTCCCCTAGCCTTCAGGCTAGGGCACCCCTAGGCTTTAGGCTAGGGCACCCCTAGGCTAAGGCTAGGGCTTCCCTAGCCTTAAGGCTAGGGCACCCCTAGGCTTTAGGCTCCCCTAGGCTAAGGCTAGGGCTCCCCTAGCCTTCAGGCTAGGGCACCCCTAGGCTTTAGGCTAGGGCTCCCCTAGGCTAAGGCTAGGGCTCCCCTAGCCTTCAGGCTTGGGCACCCCTAGGCTTTAGGCTCCCCTAGGCTAAGGCTAGGGCTCCCCTAGCCTTCAGGCTAGGGAACCCCTAGGCTTTAGGCTAGGGGTTCCCTAGGCTAAGGCTAGGGCTCCCCTAGCCTTCAGGCTAGGGCACCCCTAGGCTTTAGGCTCCCCTAGGCTAAGGCTAGGGCTCCCCTAGCCTTCAGGCTATGGCACCCCTAGGCTTTATGCTAGGGCTCCCCTAGGCTAAGGCTAGGGCTCCCCTAGCCTTCAGGCTAGGGCACCCCTAGGCTTTAGGCTCCCCTAGGCTAAGGCTAGGGCTCCCCTAGCCTTCAGGCTAGGCCACCCCCAGACTTTCGACTAGGGCTCCCCTAGGCTAAGGCTAGGGCTCCCCTATCCTTCAGGTTAGGGCACCCCTAGGCTTTCGGCTCCCCTAGGCTAAGGCTAGGGCTCCCCTAGCCTTCAGGCTAGGGCACCCCTAGGCTTTCGGCTAGGGCTCCCCTAGGCTAAGGCTAGGGCTCCCCTAGCCTTCAGGCTAGGGCACCCCTAGGCTTTCGGCTAGGGCTCCCCTAGGCTAAGGCTAGGGCTCCCCTAGCCTTCAGGCTAGGGCACCCCTAGGCTTTCGGCTCGGGCTCCCCTAGGCTACGGCTAGGGCTCCCCTAGCCTTCAGGCTAGGGCACCCCTAGGCTTTCGGCTAGGGCTCACCTAGGCTAAGGCTAGGGCTCCCCTAGCCTTCAGGCTAGGGTACGCCTAGGCTTTCGGCTAGGGCTCCCCTAGGCTAGGGCTATGGCTTCTATAGCCTTCAGGCTAGGGCACCACTGGTCTAAGGCTAGGGCACCCCTAGGCTAAGGCTAGGGCTCCCCTAGCCTTCAGGCTAGGGCACCCCTAGGCTTTAGGCTAGGGCTCCCATAGGCTAAGGCTAGGGCTGCCCTAGCCTTCAGGCTAGGGCACCCCGAGGCTTTAGGCTAGGGCTCCCCTAGGCTAAGGTTAGGGCTCCCCTAGCCTTCAGGCTAGGGCACCCCTAGGCTTTCGGCTAGGGCTCCCCTATGCTAAGGCTAGGGCTCCCATAGCCTTCGGGCTAGGGCACCCCTAGGCTTTAGGCTAGGGCTCCCCTAGGCTACGGCTAGGGCTCCCCTAGCCTTCAGGCTAGGGCACCCCTAGGCTTTCGGCTCCCCTAGGCTACGGCTAGGGTTCCCCTAGCCTTCAGGCTAGGGCTCCCCTAGGCTTTCGGCTGCCCTAGGCTACGGCTAGGGCTCCCCTAGCCGTCAGGCTAGGGCACCCCTAGGCTTTCTGCTGGGCTCCCCTAGGCTACGGCTAGGGCTCCCCTAGCCTTCAGGCTAGGGCACCCCTAGGCTTTCGGCTCGGGCTCCCCTAGGCTACGGCTAGGGCTCCCCTAGCCTTCAGGCTAGGGCACCCCTAGGCTTTAGGCTAGGGCTCCGCTAGGCTAAGGCTAGGGCTCCCCTAGCCTTCAGGCTAGGGCACCCCTAGGCTTTAGGCTAGGGCTCCCCTAGGCTAAGGCTAGGACTCCCCTAGCCTTCAGGTTAGGGCACCCGTAGGCTTTAGGCTAGGGCTCCCCTAGGCTAAGGCTAGGGCTCCCCTAGACTTCAGGATAGGGCACCCCTAGGCTTTAGGCTAGGGCTCCCCTAAGCTAAGGCTAGGGCTCCCCTAGCCTTCAGGCTAGGGCACCCCTAGGCTTTAGGCTAGGGCTCCCCTAGGCTAAGGCTAGGGCTCCCCTAGAATTCAGGCTAGGGCACCCCTAGGCTTTAGGCTAGGGCTCCCCTAAGCTAAGGCTAGGGCTCCCCTAGCCTTCAGGCTAGGGCACAACTAGGCTTTAGGCTAGGGCTCCCCTAGGCTAAACTAGGGCTCCCCTAGCCTTCAGGCTAGGGCACCCCTAGGCTTTAGGCCACCCCTAGGCTAAGGCTAGGGCTCCCCTAGCCTTCAGGCTAGGGCACCCCTAGGCTTTAGGCTAGGGCTCCCCTAGGCTAAGGCTAGGGCTCCCCTAGCCTTCAGGCTAGGGCACCCCTAGGCTTTAGGCTCCCCTAGGCTAAGGCTAGGGCTCCCCTAGCCTTCAGGCTAGGGCACCCCTAGGCTTTAGGCTAGGGCTCCCCTAGGCTAAGGCTAGGGCTCCCCTAGCCTTCAGGCTAGGGCACCCCTAGGCTTTAGGCTCCCCTAGGCTAAGGCTAGGGCTCCCCTAGCCTTCAGGATAGGGCACCCCTAGGCTTTAAGCTAGGGCTTTCCTAGGCTAAGTCTAGGGTTCCCCTAGCCTTCAGGCTAGGGCAACCCTAGGCTTTAGGCTCCCCTAGGCTAAGGCTAGGGCTCCCCTAGCCTTCAGGCTAGGGCACCCCTAGGCTTTAGGCTAGGGCTCCCCTAGGCTAAGGATAGGGCTCCCCTAGCCTTCAGGCTAGGGCACCCCTAGGCTTTAGGCTCCCTAGGCTAAGGCTAGGGCTCCCCTAGCCTTCAGGCTAGGGCACCCCTAGGCTTTAGCCTAGGGCTCCCCTAGGCTAAGGCTAGGGCTCCCCTAGCCTTCAGGCTAGGGCACCCCTAGGCTTTAGGCTCCCCTAGGCTAAGGCTAGGGCTCCCCTAGCCTTCAGGCTAGGGCACCCCTAGGCTTTAGGCTAGGGCACCCCTAGGCTAAGGCTAGGGCTCCCCTAGCCTTAAGGCTAGGGCACCCCTAGGCTTTAGGCTCCCCTAGGCTAAGGCTAGGGCTCCCCTAGCCTTCAGGCTATGGCACCCCTAGGCTTTAGGCTAGGGCTCCCCTAGGCTAAGGCTAGGGCTCCCCTAGCCTTCAGGCTTGGGCACCCCTAGGCTTTAGGCTCCCCTAGGCTAAGGCTAGGGCTCCCCTAGCCTTTAGGCTAGGGAACCCCTAGGCTTTAGGCTAGGGGTTCCCTAGGCTAAGGCTAGGGCTCCCCTAGCCTTCAGGCTAGGGCACCCCTAGGCTTTAGGCTCCCCTAGGCTAAGGCTAGGGCTCCCCTAGCCTTCAGGCTATGGCACCCCTAGGCTTTAGGCTAGGGCTCCCGTAGGCTAAGGCTAGGGCTCCCCTAGCCTTCAGGCTATGGCACCCCTAGGCTTTAGGCTCCCCTAGGCTAAAGCTAGGGCTCCCCTAGCCTTCAGGCTAGGGCGCCCCTAGGCTTTAGGCTCCCCTAGGCTAAGGCTAGGGCTCCCCTAGCCTTCAGGCTAGGGCACCCCTAGGCTTTAGGCCAGGGCTCCCCTAGGCTAAGGCTAGGGCTCCCCCAGCCTTCAGGCTAGGGCAACCCTAGGTTTTAGGCTGCCCTAGGCTAAGGCTAGGGCTCCCCTAGCCTTCAGGCTAGGGCACCCCTAGGCTTTAGGCTAGGGGTCCCCTAGGCTAAGGCTAGGGCTCCCCTAGCCTTCAGGCTAGGGCACCCCTAGGCTTTAGGCTCCCCTAGGCTAAGGCTAGGGCTCCCCTAGCCTTCAGGCTAGGGCACCCCTAGGCTTTAGGCTAGGGCTCCCCTAGGCTAAGGCTAGGGCTCCCCTAGCCTTCAGGCTAGGGCACCCCTAGGGTTTAGGCTAGGGCTCCCCTAGGCTAAGGCTAGGGCTCCCCTAGCCTTCAGGCTAGGGCACCCCTAGGCTTTAGGCTCCCCTAGGCTAAGGCTAAGGCTCCCCTAGCCTTCAGGCTAGGGCACCCCTAGCCTTCAGGCTAGGGCACCCCTAGGCTTTAGGCTAGGGCTCCCCTAGGCTAAGGCTAGGGCTCCCCTAGCCTTCAGGCTAGGGCACCCCTAGGCTTTAGGCTCCCCTAGGCTAAGGCTAGGGCTCCCCTAGCCTTCAGGCTAGGGCACCCCGAGGCTTTAGGCTAGGGATCCCCTAGGCTAAGGCTAGGGCTCCCCTAGCCTTCAGGCTAGGGCACCCCTAGGCTTTAGGCTCCCCTAGGCTAAGGCTAGGGCTCCCTTAGCCTTCAGGCTATGGCACCCCTAGGCTTTAGGCTAGGGCTCCCCTAGGCTAAGGCTAGGGCTCCGCTAGCCTTCAGGCTAGGGCACCCCTAGGCTTTAGGCTCCCCTAGGCTAAGGCTAGGGCTCCCCAGGCCTTCAGGCTAGGGCACCCCTAGGCTTTAGGCTCCACTAGGCTAAGGCTAGGGCTCCGCTAGCATTCAGGCTAGGGAACCCCTTGGCTTTAGGCTAGGGCTCCCCTAGGCTAAGGCTAGGGCTCCCCTAGCCTTCAGGCTAGGGCACCCCTAGGCTTTAGGCTCCCCTAGGCTAAGGCTAGGGCTCCCCTAGCCTTTAGGCTAGGGCACCTCTAGGCTTTAGGCTAGGGCTCCCCTAGGCTAAGGCTAGGGCTCCCCTAGCCTTCAGGCTAGGGCACCCCTAGGCTTTAGGCTCCCCTAGGCTAAGGCTAGGGCTCCCCTAGCCTTCAGGCTAGGGCACCCCTAGGCTTTAGGCTAGGGCTCCCCTAGGCTAAGGCTAGGGCTCCCCTAGCCTTCAGGCTAGGGCACACCTAGGCTTTCGGCTCGGGCTCCCCTAGGCTAAGGCTAGGGCTCCCCTAGCCTTCAGGCTACGGCACCCCTAGGCTTTCGACTCCCCTAGGCTAAGGCTAGGGCTCCCCTAGCCTTCAGGCTAGGGCACCCCTACGCTTTCGGCTCCCCTAGGCTAAGGCTATGGCTCCCCTAGCCTTCAGGCTAGGGCTCCCTAGGCTTTAGGCCAGGGCTCCCCTAGGCTAAGGCTAGGGCTCCCCTAGCTTTCAGGCTATGGAACCTCTAGGCTTTCGGCTCCCCTAGGCTAAGGCTAGGGCTCCCCTAGCCTTCAGGCTAGGGCACCCCTAGACTTTCGGCTAGGGCTCCCCTAGGCTAAGTCTAGGGCTCCCCTAGCCTTCAGGTTAGGGCACCCCTAGGCTTTCGGCTCCCCTAGGCTAAGGCTAGGGCTCCCCTAGCCTTCAGGCTAGGGCACCCCTAGGCTTTCGGCTAGGGCTCCCCTAGGCTAAGGCTAGGGCTCCCCTAGCCTTCAGGCTAGGGCACCCCTAGGCTTTCGGCTAGGGCTCCCCTAGGCTAAGGCTAGGTCTCCCCTAGCCTTCAGGCTAGGGCAACCCTAGGCTTTCGGCTCGGGCTCCCCTAGGCTACGGCTAAGGTTCCCCTAGCCTTCAGGCTAGGGCACCCCTAGGCTTTCGGCTAGGGCTCACCTAGGCTAAGGCTAGGGCTCCCCTAGCCTTCAGGCTAGGGCACCCCTAGGCTTTCGGCTAGGGCTCCCCTAGGCTAAGGCTAGGGCTTCCCTAGCCTTCAGGCTAGGGCACCCCTGGTCTAAGGCTAGGGCACCCCTAGTCTAAGGCTAGGGCTCCCCTAGCCTTCAGGCTAGGGCACCCCTAGGCTTTAGGCTAGGGCTCCCATAGGCTAAGGATAGGGCTGCCCTAGCCTTCAGGCTAGGGCACCCCGAGGCTTTAGGCTAGGGATCCCCTAGGCTAAGGCTAGGGCTCCCCTAGCCTTCAGGCTAGGGCACCCCTAGGCTTTCGGCTAGGGCTCCCCTAGGCTAAGGCTAGGGCTCCCATAGCCTTCAGGCTAGGGCACCCCTAGGCTTTAGGCTAGGGCTCCCCTAGGCTACGGCTAGGGCTCCCCTAGCCTTCAGGCTAGGGCACCCCGAGGCTTTCGGCTCCACTAGGCTACGGCTAGGGTTCCCCTAGCTTCAGGCTAGGGCTCGCCTAGGCTTTCGGCTCCCCTTGGCTACGGCTAGGGCTCCCCTAGCCTTCAGGCCAGGGCACCCCTAGGCTTTCGGCTCGGGCTCCCATAGGCTACGGCTAGGGCTCCCCTAGCCTTCAGGCTAGGGCACCCCTAGGCTTTCGGCTCGGGTTCCCCTAGGCTACGGCTAGGGCTCCCCTAGCCTTCAGGCTAGGGCACCCCTAGGCTTTCGGCTCGTTCTCCCCTAGGCTATGGCTAGGGCTCCCCTAGCCTTCAGGCTAGGGCACCCCTAGGCTTTAGGCTAGGGCTCCCCTAGGCTAAAGCTAGGGCTCCCCTAGCCTTCAGGCTAGGGCACCCCTAGGCTTTAGGCTAGGGCTCCCCTAGCCTTCAGGTTAGGGCACCCGTAGGCTTTAGGCTAGGGCTCCCCTAGGGTAAGGCTAGGGCTCCCCTAGCCTTCAGGCTATGGCACCCCTAGGCTTTAGGCTAGGGCTCCCCTAGGCTAAGGCTAGGGCTCCCCTAGCCTTCAGGCTAGGGCACCCCTAGGCTTTAAGCTAGGGCTCCCCTAGGCTAAGGCTAGGGCTCCCCTAGCATTCAGGCTAGGGCACCCCTAGGCTTTAGGCTAGGGCTCACCTAGGCTAAGGCTAGGGCTCCCCTAGCCTTCAGGCTAGGGCACAACTAGGCTTTAGGCTAGGGCTCCCCTAGGCTAAGGCTAGGGCTCCCCTAGCCTTCAGGCTAGGGCACCCCTAGGCTTTAGGCTCCCCTAGGCTAAGGCTAGGGCTCCCCTAGCCTTCAGGCTAGGGCACCCCTAGGCTTTAGGCTTGGGCTCCCCTAGGCTAAGGCTAGGGCTCCCCTAGCCTTCAGGCTAGGGCACCCCTAGGCTTTAGGCTCCCCTAGGCTAAGGCAAGGGCTCCCCTAGCCTTCAGGCTAGGGCAACCCTAGGCTTTAGGCTAGGGCTCCCCTAGGCTAAGGCTAGGGCTCCCCTAGCCTTCAGGCTAGGGCAACCCTAGGCTTTAGGCTGCCCTAGGCTAAGGCTAGGGCTCCCCTAGCCTTCAGGCTAGGGCACCCCTAGGCTTTAGGCTAGGGCTTCCCTAGGCTAAGGCTAGGGCTCCCCTAGCCTTCAGGCTAGGGCACCCCTAGGCTTTAGGCTCCCCTAGGCTAAGGCTAGGGCTCCCCTAGCCTTCACGCTAGGGCACCCCTATGCTTTAGGCTAGGGCTCCCCTAGGCTAAGGATAGGGCTCCCCTAGCCTTCAGGCTAGGGCACCCCTAGGCTTTTGCTCCCCTAGGCTAAGGCTAGGGCTCCCCTAGCCTTCAGGCTAGGGCACCCCTAGGCTTTAGCCTAGGGCTCCCCTAGGCTAAGGCTAGGGCTCCCCTAGCCTTCAGGCTAGGACACCCCTAGGCTTTAGACTCCCCTAGGCTAAGGCTAGGGCTCCCCTAGCCTTCAGGCTAGGGCACCCCTAGGCTTTAGGCTAGGGCACCCCTAGGCTAAGGCTAGGGCTTCCCTAGCCTTAAGGCTAGGGCACCCCTAGGCTTTAGGCTCCCCTAGGCTAAGGCTAGGGCTCCCCTAGCCTTCAGGCTAGGGCACCCCTAGGCTTTAGGCTAGGGCTCCCCTAGGCTAAGGCTAGGGCTCCCCTAGCCTTCAGGCTTGGGCACCCCTAGGCTTTAGGCTCCCCTAGGCTAAGGCTAGGGCTCCCCTAGCCTTCAGGCTAGGGAACCCCTAGGCTTTAGGCTAGGGGTTCCCTAGGCTAAGGCTAGGGCTCCCCTAGCCTTCAGGCTAGGGCACCCCTAGGCTTTAGGCTCCCCTAGGCTAAGGCTAGGGCTCCCCTAGCCTTCAGGCTATGGCACCCCTAGGCTTTATGCTAGGGCTCCCCTAGGCTAAGGCTAGGGCTCCCCTAGCCTTCAGGCTAGGGCACCCCTAGGCTTTAGGCTCCCCTAGGCTAAGGCTAGGGCTCCCCTAGACTTCAGGCTAGGGCACCCCTAGGCTTTAGGCTCCCCTAGGCTAAGGCTAGGGCTCCCCTAGCCTTCTGGCTAGGGCACCCCTAGGCTTTAGGCTAGGGCTCCCCTAGGCTAAGGCTAGGGCTCCCCCAGCCTTCAGGCTAGGGCAACCCTAGGTTTTGGGCTGCCCTAGGCTAAGGCTAGGGCTCCCCTAGCCTTCAGGCTAGGGCACCCCTAGGCTTTAGGCTAGGGCTCCCCTAGGCTAAGGCTAGGGCTCCCCTAGCCTTCAGGCTAGGGCACCCCTAGGCTTTAGGCTACCCTAGGCTAAGGCTAGGGCTCCCCTAGCCTTCAGGCTAGGGCACCCCTAGGCTTTAGGCTAGGGCTCCCCTAGGCTAAGGCTAGGGCTCCCCTAGCCTTCAGGCTAGGGCACCCCTAGGCTTTAGGCTCCCCTAGGCTAAGGCTAGGGCTCCTCTAGCCTTCAGGCTAGGGCACCCCTAGGCTTTAGGCTCCACTAGGCTAAGGCTAGGGCTCCCCTGGCATTCAGGCTAGGGCACCCCTTGGCTTTAGGCTAGGGCTCCCCTAGGCTAAGGCTAGGGCTCCCCTAGCCTTCAGGCTAGGGCAACCCTAGGCTTTAGGCTACCCTAGGCTAAGGCTAGGGCTCCCCTAGCCTTCAGGCTAGGGCATCCCTAGGCTTTAGGCTCCCCTAGGCTAAGGCTAGGTCTCCCCTAGCCTTCAGGCTAGGGCACCCCTAGGCTTTAGGCTAGGGCTCCCCTAGGCTAAGGCTAGGGCTCCCCTAGCCTTCCGGCTAGGGCACCCCTAGGCTTTCGACTCCCCTAGGCTAAGGCTAGGGCTCCCCTAGCCTTCAGGCTAGGGCACCCCTACGCTTTCGGCTCCCCTAGGCTAAGGCTATGGCTCCCCTAGCCTTCAGGCTAGGGCACCCCTAGGCTTTAGGCCAGGGCTCCCCTAGGCTAAGGCTAGGGCTCCCCTAGCTTTCAGGCTAGGGCACCCCTAGGCTTTCGGCTCCCCTAGGCTAAGGCTAGGGGTCCCCTAGCCTTCAGGCTAGGGCACCCCTAGACTTTCGGCTAGGGCTCCCCTAGGCTAAGGCTAGGGCTCCCCTAGCCTTCAGGTTAGGGCACCCCTAGGCTTTCGGCTCCCCTAGGCTAAGGCTAGGGCTCCCCTAGCCTTCATGCTAGGGCACCCCTAGGCTTTTGGCTAGGGCTCCCCTAGGCTAATGGTAGGGCTCCCCTAGCCTTCAGGCTAGGGCACCCCTAGGCTTTCGGCTCGGGCTCCCCTAGGCTACGGCTAGGGCTCCCCTAGCCTTCAGGCTAGGGCACCCCTAGGCTTTCGGCTAGGGCTCACCTAGGCTAAGGCTAGGGCTCCCCTAGCCTTCAGGCTAGGGCACCCCTAGGCTTTCGGCTAGGGCTCCCCTAGGCTAAGGCTAGGGCTTCCCTAGCCTTCAGGCTAGTGCACCCCTGGTCTAAGGCTAGGGCACCCCTAGGCTAAGGCTAGGGCTCCCCTAGCCTTCAGGCTAGGGCACCCCGAGGCTTTAGGCTAGGGCTCCCCTAGGCTAAGGCTAGGGCTCCCCTAGCCTTCAGGCTAGGGCACCCCTAGGCTTTCGGCTAGGGCTCCCCTAGGCTAAGGCTAGGGCTCCCATAGCCTTCAGGCTAGGGCACCCCTAGCCTTTAGGCTAGGGCTCCCCTAGGCTACGGCTAGGGCTCCCCTAGCCTTCAGTCTAGGGCACCCCGAGGCTTTCGGCTCCCCTAGGCTACGGCTAGGGTTCCCCTAGCCTTCAGGCTAGGGCTCCCCTAGGCTTTCGGCTCCCCTAGGCTACGGTTAGGGCTCCCCTAGCCTTCAGGCTAGGGCACCCCTGGCTTTCGGCTCGGGCTCCCCTAGGCTACGGCTTGGGCTCCCCTAGCCTTCAGGCTAGTGCACCCCTAGGCTTTCGGCTCGTTCTCCCCTAGGCTACGGCTAGGGCTCCCCTAGCCTTCAGGCTAGGGCACCCCTAGGCTTTCGGCTCGGGCTCCCCTAGGCTACGGTTACGGCTCCCCTAGCCTTCAGGCTAGGGCAACCCTAGGCTTTCGGCTCGTTCTCCCCTAGGCTAAGGCTAGGGCTCCCCTAGCCTTCAGGCTAGGACACCCCTAGGCTTTAGACTCCCCTAGGCTAAGGCTAGGGCTCCCCTAGCCTTCAGGCTAGGGCACCCCTAGGCTTAAGGCTAGGGCACCCCTAGGCTAAGGCTAGGGCTCCCCTAGCCTTAAGGCTAGGGCACCCCTAGGCTTTAGGCTAGGGCTCCCCTAGGCTAAGGCTAGGGCTCCCCTAGCCTTCAGGCTTGGGCACCCCTAGGCTTTAGGCTCCCATAGGCTAAGGCTAGGGCTCCCCTAGCCTTCAGGCTAGGGAACCCCTAGGCTTTAGGCTAGGGGTTCCCTAGGCTAAGGCTAGGGCTCCCCTAGCCTTCAGGCTAGGGCACCCCTAGGCTTTAGGCTCCCCTAGGCTAAGGCTAGGGCTCCCCTAGCCTTCAGGCTATGGCACCCCTAGGCTTTATGCTAGGGCTCCCCTAGGCTAAGGCTAGGGCTCCCCTAGCCTTCAGGCTAGGGCACCCCTAGGCTTTAGGCTCCCCTAGGCTAAGGCTAGGGCTCCCCTAGCCTTCAGGCTAGGGCACCCCTAGGCTTTAGGCTCCCCTAGGCTAAGGCTAGGGCTCCCCTAGCCTTCTGGCTAGGGCACCCCTAGGCTTTAGGCTAGGGCTCCCCTAGGCTAAGGCTAGGGCTCCCCCAGCCTTCAGGCTAGGGCAACCCTAGGTTTTAGGCTGCCCTAGGCTAAGGCTAGGGCTCCCCTAGCCTTCAGGCTAGGGCACCCCTAGGCTTTAGGCTAGGGCTCCCCTAGGCTAAGGCTAGGGCTCCCCTAGCCTTCAGGCTAGGGCACCCCTAGGCTTTAGGCTCCCCTAGGCTAAGGCTAGGGCTCCCCTAGCCTTCAGGCTAGGGCACCCCTAGGCTTTAGGCTAGGGCTCCCCTAGGCTAAGGCTAGGGCTCCCCTAGCCTTCAGGCTAGGGCACCCCTAGGTTTTAGGCTAGGGCTCCCGTAGGCTAAGGCTAGGGCTCCCCTAGCCTTCAGGTTAGGGCACCCCTAGGCTTTAGGCTCCCCGAGGCTAAGGCTAGGGCTCCCTTAGCCTTCAGGCTATGGCACCCCTAGGCTTTAGGCTAGGGCTCCCCTAGGCTAAGGCTAGGGCTCCCCTAGCCTTCAGGCTAGGGCACCCCTAGGCTTTAGGCTCCCCTAGGCTAAGACTAGGGGTCCCCTAGCCTTCAGGCTAGGGCACCCCTAGACTTTCGGCTAGGGCTCCCCTAGGCTAAGGCTAGGGCTCCCCTAGCCTTCAGGCTAGGGCACCCCTAGGCCTTAGGCTCCACTAGGCTAAGGCAAGGGCTCCCCTAGCATTCAGGCTAGGGCACCCCTTGGCTTTAGGCTAGGGCTCCCCTAGGCTAAGGCTAGGGCTCCCCTAGCCTTCAGGCTAGGGCAACCCTAGGCTTTAGGCTACCCTAGGCTAAGGCTAGGGCTCCCTAGCCTTCAGGCTAGGGCATCCCTAGGCTTTAGGCTCCCCTAGGCTAAGGCTAGGGCTCTCCTAGCCTTCAGGCTAGGGCACCCCTAGGCTTTAGGCTAGGGCTCCCCTAGGCTAAGGCTAGGGCTCCCCTAGCCTTCAGGCTAGGGCACACCTAGGCTTTCGGCTCAGGCTCCCCTAGGCTAAGGCTAGGGCTCCCCTAGCCTTCCGGCTAGGGCACCCCTAGGCTTTCGACTCCCCTAGGCTAAGGCTTGGGCTCCCCTAGCCTTCAGGCTAGGGCACCCCTACGCTTTCGGCTCCCCTAGGCTAAGGCTATGGCTCCCCTAGCCTTCAGGCTAGGGCACCCCTAGGCTTTAGGCCAGGGCTCCCCTAGGCTAAGGCTAGGGCTCCCCTAACTTTCAGGCTAGGGCACCCCTAGGCTTTCGGCTCCCCTAGGCTAAGACTAGGGGTCCCCTAGCCTTCAGGCTAGGGCACCCCTAGACTTTCGGCTAGGGCTCCCCTAGGCTAAGGCTAGGGCTCCCCTAGCCTTCAGGTTAGGGCACCCCTAGGCTTTCGGCTCCCCTAGGCTAAGGCTAGGGCTCCCCTAGCCTTCAGGCTAGGGCACCCCTAGGCTTTCGGCTAGGGCTCCCCTAGGCTAATGCTAGGGCTCCCCTAGCCTTCAGGCTAGGGCACCCCTAGGCTTTCGGCTCGGGCTCCCCTAGGCTACGGCTAGGGCTCCCCTAGCCTTCAGGCTAGGGCACCCCTAGGCTTTCGGCTAGGGCTCACCTAGGCTAAGGCTAGGGCTCCCCTAGCCTTCAGGCTAGGGCACCCCTAGGCTTTCGGCTAGGGCTCCCCTAGGCTAAGGCTAGGGCTTCCCTAGCCTTCAGGCTAGTGCACCCCTGGTCTAAGGCTAGGGCACCCCTAGGCTAAGGCTAGGGCTCCCCTAGCCTTCAGGCTAGGGCACCCCTAGGCTTTAGGTTAGGGCTCTCATAGGCTAAGGATAGGGCTGCCCTAGCCTTCAGGCTAGGGCACCCCGAGGCTTTAGGCTAGGGCTCCCCTAGGCTAAGGCTAGGGCTCCCCTAGCCTTCAGGCTAGGGCACCCCTAGGCTTTCGGCTAGGCCTCCCCTAGGCTAAGGCTAGGGCTCCCATAGCCTTCAGGCTAGGGCACCCCTAGGCTTTAGGCTAGGGCTCCCCTAGGCTACGGCTAGGGCTCCCCTAGCCTTCAGTCTAGGGCACCCCGAGGCTTTCGGCTCCCCTAGGCTACGGCTAGGGTTCCCCTAGCCTTCAGGCTAGGGCTCCCCTAGGCTTTCGGCTCCCCTAGGCTACGGTTAGGGCTCCCCTAGCCTTCAGGCTAGGGCACCCCTGGCTTTCGGCTCGGGCTCCCCTAGGCTACGGCTTGGGCTCCCCTAGCCTTCAGGCTAGGGCACCCATAGGCTTTCGGCTCGGGCTCCCCTAGGCTACGGCTAGGGCTCCCCTAGCCTTCAGGCTAGTGCACCCCTAGGCTTTCGGCTCGTTCTCCCCTAGGCTACGGCTAGGGCTCCCCTAGCCTTCAGGCTAGGGCACCCCTAGGCTTTCGGCTCAGGCTCCCCTAGGCTACGGCTACGGCTCCCCTAGCCTTCAGGCTAGGGCACCCTTAGGCTTTCGGCTCGGGCTCCCCTAGGCTACGGGTAGGGCTCCCCTAGCCTTCAGGCTAGGGCACCCTTAGGCTTTCGACTCGGGCTCCCCTAGGCTACAGCTAGGGCTCCCCTAGCCTTCAGGCTAGGGCAACCCTAGGCATTCGGCTCGGGCTCCCTAGGCTACGGCTAGGGCTCCCCTAGCCTTCAGGCTAGGGCACCCCTAGGCTTTCGGCTCGGGCTCACCTAGGCTACGGCTAGGGCTCCCCTAGCCTTCAGGCTAGGGCACCCGTAGGCTTTCGGCTCGGGCTCCCCTAGGCTACGGCTAGGGCTCCCCTAGCCTTCAGGCTAGGGCAACCCTAGGCTTTCGGCTCTTTCTCCCCTAGGCTACGGCTAGGGCTCCCTTAGCCTTCAGGCTAGGGCACTCTTAGGCTTTCGGCTCAGGCTCCCCTAGGCTATGGATAGGGCTCCCCTAGCCTTCAGGCTAGAGCACACCTAGGCTTTCGGCTCGGGCTCCCCTAGGCTACGGCTAGGGCTCCCCTAGCCTTCAGGCTAGGGCACCCCTAGGCTTTCGGTTCGGGTTCCCCTAGGCTACGGCTAGGGCTCCCCTAGCCTTCAGGCTAGGGCACCCCTAGGCTTTCGGCTCGGGCTCCCCTAGGCTACGGCTAGGGCACCCCTAGCCTTCAGGCTAGGGCACCCCTAGGCTTTCGGCTCGGGCTCCCCTAGGCTACGGCTAGGGCTCCCCTAGCCTTCAGGCTAGGGCACCCCTAGGCTTTTGGCTCAGGCTCCCCTAGGCTACGGCTAGGGCTACCCTAGCCTGCAGGCTAGGGCACCCCTAGGCTTTCGGCTCCGGCTCCCCTAGGCTACGGCGAGGGCTCCCCTAGCCTTCAGGCTAGGGCACCCCTAGGCTTTCGGCTAGGGCTCACCTAGGCTAAGGCTAGGGTTCCCCTAGCCTTCAGGCTAGGGCACCCCTAGGCTTTCGGCTAGGGCTCCCCTAGGCTAAGGCTAGGGTTTCCCTAGCCTTCAGGCTAGGGCACCCCTGGGATTTCGGCTAGGGCTCCCCAAGGATAAGGCTAGGGCTCCCCTAGCCTTCAGGCTAGGGCACCCCTAGGCTTTCGGCTAGGGCTCCCCTAGGCTAAGGCTAGGGCTCCCATAGCTTTCAGGCTAGGGCACCCCTAGGATTCAGGCTAGGGCTCCCCTAGGCTACGGCTAGGGCTCCCTTAGCCTTCAGGCTAGGGCACCCCTAGGCTTTCGGCTCCCCTAGGCTACGGCTAGGGTTCCCCTAGCCTTCAGGCTAGGGCTCCCCTAGGCTTTCGGCTCCCCTAGGCTACGGCTAGGGCTCCCGTAGCCTTCAGGCTAGGGCACCCCTAGGCTTTCGGCTCCCCTAGGCTACGGCTAGGGCTCCCCTAGCCTTCAGGCTAGGGCACCCCTAGGCTTTCGGCTCGGGCTCCCCTAGGCTACGGCTAGGGCTCCCCTAGCCTTCAGGCTAGGGCACCCCAAGGCGTTCGGCTCGTTCTCCCCTAGGCTACGGCTAGGGCTCCCCTAGCCTTCTGGCTAGGGCACCCCTAGGCTTTCGGCTCGGGCTCCCCTAGGCTACGGCTACGGCTCCCCTAGCCTTCAGGCTAGGGCACCCTTAGGCTTTCGGCTCGGGCTCCCCTAGGCTACGGCTAGGGCTCCCCTAGCCTTCAGGCTAGGGCACCCCTAGGCTTTCGGCTTGGGCTCCCCTAGGCTACGGCTAGGGCTCCCCTAGCCTTCAGGCTAGGGCAACCCTAGGCTTTCGGCTCGTTCTCCCCTAGGCTACAGCTAGGGCTCCCCTAGCCTTCAAGCTAGGGCACCCCTAGGCTTTCGGCTCGGGCTCCCCTAGGCTACGGCTAGGGCTCCCCTAGCCTTCAGGCTAGGGCACTCCTAGGCTTTCGGCTCAGGCTCCCCTAGGCTACGGCTAGGGCTCCCCTAGCCTTCAGGCTTGGGCACCCCTAGGCTTTCGGCTCGGGCTCCCCTAGGCTACGGCTAGGGCTCCCCTAGCCTTCAGGCTAGGGCACCCCTAGGCTTTCGGTTCGGGTTCCCCTAGGCTACGGCTAGGGCTCCCCTAGCCTTCAGGCTAGGGCACCCCTAGGCTTTCGGCTCGGGCTCCCCTAGGCTACGGCTAGGGCACCCCTAGCCTTCAGGCTAGGGCACCCCTAGGCTTTCGGCTCGGGCTCCCCTAGGCTACGGCTAGGGCTCCCCTAGCCTGCAGGCTAGGGCACCCCTAGGCTTTCGGCTCGGGCTCCCCTAGGCTACGGCGAGGGCTCCCCTAGCCTTCAGGCTAGGGCACCCCTAGGCTTTCGGCTAGGGCTCACCTAGTCTAAGGCTAGGGTTCCCCTAGCCTTCAGGCTAGGGCACCCGTAGGCTTTAGGCTAGGGCTCCCCTAGGCTAAGGCTAGGGCTCCCCTAGCCTTCAGTTTAGGGCACCCCTAGGCTTTAGGCTCCCCTAGGCTAAGGCTAGGGCTCCCCTAGCCTTCAGGCTAGGGCACCCGTAGGCTTTAGGCTAGGGCTCCCCTAGGCTAAGGCTAGGGCTCCCCTAGCCTTCAGGCTAGGGCACCCCTAGGCTTTAGGCTCCCCTAGGCTAAGGCTAGGGCTCCCCTAGCCTTCAGGCTAGGGCACCCCTAGGCTTTAGGCTAGGGCTTCCCTAGGCTAAGGCTAGGGCTCCCCTAGCCTTCAGGCTAGGGCACCCCTAGGCTTTAGGCTCCCCTAGGCTAAGGCTAGGGCTCTGTTAGCCTTCAGGCTAGGGCACCCCTAGGCTTTAGGCTAGGGCTCCCCTAGGCTAAGGCTAGGGCTCCCCTAGCCTTCAGGCTAGGGCACCCCTAGGCTTTAGGCTCCCCTAGGCTAAGGCTAGGGCTCCCCTAGCCTTCAGGCTAGGGCACCCCTAGGCTTTAGGCTAGGGCTTCTCTAGGCTAAGGCTAGGGTTCCCCTAGCCTTCAGGCTAGGGCACCCCTAGGCTTTAGGCTCCCCTAGGCTAAGGCTAGGGCTCCCCTAGCCTTCAGGCTAGGGCACCCCTAGGCTTTAGGCTAGGGCTCCCCTAGGCTAAGGATAGGGCTCCCCTAGCCTTCAGGCTAGGGCACCCCTAGGCTTTAGGCTCCCCTAGGCTAAGGCTAGGGCTCCCCTAGCCTTCAGGCTAGGGCACCCCTAGGCTTTAGCCTAGGGCTCCCCTAGGCTAAGGCTAGGGCTCCCCTAGCCTTCAGGCTAGGGCACCCCTAGGCTTTAGGCTCCCCTAGGCTAAGGCTAGGGCTCCCCTAGCCTTCAGGCTAGGGCACCCCTAGGCTTTAGGATAGGGCACCCCTAGGCTAAGGCTAGGGCTCCCCTAGCCTTAAGGCTAGGGCACCCCTAGGCTTTAGGCTCCCCTAGGCTAAGGCTAGGGCTCCCCTAGCCTTCAGGCTAGGGCACCCCTAGGCTTTAGCCTAGGGCTCCCCTAGGCTAAGGCTAGGGCTCCCCTAGCCTTCAGGCTTCGGCACCCCTAGGCTTTAAGCTCCCCTAGGCTAAGGCTAGGGCTTCCCTAGGCTAAGGCTAGGGCTCCCCTAGCCTTCAGGCTAGGGCACCCCTAGGCTTTAGGCTCCCCTAGGCTAAGGCTAGGGCTCCCCTAGCCTTCAGGCTAGGGCACCCCTAGGCTTTAGGCTAGGGCTCCCCTAGGCTAAGGCTAGGGCTCCCCTAGCCTTCAGGCTAGGGCACCCCTAGGCTTTAGGCTCCCCTAGGCTAAGGCTAGGGCTCCCCTAGCCTTCACGCTAGGGCACCCCTAGCCTTTAGGCTCGCCTAGGCTAAGGCTAGCGCTCCCCTATCCTTCAGGCTAGGGCATCCTTGGCTTTAGTCTAGGGCTCCCCTAGGCTAAGGCTAGGGCTCCCCTAGCCTTCAGGCTAGGGCACCCCTAGGCTTTAGGCTAGGGCTCCCCTAGGCTAAGGCTAGGGCTCCCCTAGCCTTCAGGCTAGGGCACCCGTAGGCTTTAGGCTAGGGCTCCCCTAGGCTAAGGCTAGGGCTCCCCTAGCCTTCAGGCTACGGCACCCCTAGGCTTTAGGCTAGTGCTCCCCTAGGCTAAGGCTAGGGCTCCCCTAGCCTTCAGGCTAGGGAAACCCTAGGCTTTAGGCTAGGGCTCCCCTAGGCTAAGGCTAGGGCTCCCCTAGCCTTCAGGCTAGGGCACCCCTAGGCTTTAGGCTAGGGCTCCCCTAGGCTAAGGCTAGGGCTCCCCTAGCCTTCAGGCTAGGGCACAACTAGGCTTTAGGCTAGGGCTCCCCTAGGCTAAGGCTAGGGCTCCCCTAGCCTTCAGGCTAGGGCACCCCTATGCTTTCGGCTCGGGCTCCCCTAGGCTACGGCTAGGGCTCCCCTAGCCTTCAGGCTAGGGCACCCCTAGGCTTTCGGCTCGGGTTCCCTAGGCTACGGCTAGGGCTCCCCTAGCCTTCAGGCTAGGGCACCCCTAGGCTTTCGGCTCGGGCTCCCCTAGGCTACGGCTAGGGCTCCCCTAGCCTTCAGGCTAGGGCACCCGTAGGCTTTCGGCTCGGGCTCCCCTAGGCTACGGCTAGGGCTCCCCTAGCCTTCAGGCTAGGGCAACCCTAGGCTTTCGGCTCGTTCTCCCCTAGGCTACGGCTAGGGCTCCCCTAGCCCTCAGGCTAGGGCACTCCTAGGCTTTCGGCTCAGGCTCCCCTAGGCTACGGCTAGGGCTCCCCTAGCCTTCAGGCTAGGGCACCCCTAGGCTTTCGGCTCGGGCTCCCCTAGGCTACGGCTAGGGCTCCCCTAGCCTTCAGGCTAGGGCACCCCTAGGCTTTCGGTTCGGGTTCCCCTAGGCTACGGCTAGGGCTCCCCTAGCCTTCAGGCTAGGGCACCCCTAGGCTTTCGGCTCGGGCTCCCCTAGGCTACGGCTAGGGCACCCCTAGCCTTCAGGCTAGGGCACCCCTAGGCTTTCGGCTCGGGCTCCCCTAGGCTACGGCTAGGGCTCCCCTAGCCTGCAGGCTAGGGCACCCCTAGGCTTTCGGCTCGGGCTCCCCTAGGCTACGGCGAGGGCTCCCCTAGCCTTCAGGCTAGGGCACCCCTAGGCTTTCGGCTAGGGCTCACCTAGTCTAAGGCTAGGGTTCCCCTAGCCTTCAGGCTAGGGTACCCGTAGGCTTTAGGCTAGGGCTCCCCTAGGCTAAGGCTAGGGCTCCCCTAGCCTTCAGGTTAGGGCACCCCTAGGCTTTAGGCTCCCCTAGGCTAAGGCTAGGGCTCCCCTAGCCTTCAGGCTAGGGCACCCGTAGGCTTTAGGCTAGGGCTCCCCTAGGCTAAGGCTAGGGCTCCCCTAGCCTTCAGGCTAGGGCACCCCTAGGCTTTAGGCTCCCCTAGGCTAAGGCTAGGGCTCTGCTAGCCTTCAGGCTAGGGCACCCCTAGGCTTTAGGCTAGGGCTCCCCTAGGCTAAGACTAGGGCTCCCCTAGCCTTCAGGCTAGGGCACCCCTAGGCTTTAGGCTCCCCTAGGCTAAGGCTAGGGCTCCCCTAGCCTTCAGGCTAGGGCACCCCTAGGCTTTAGGCTAGGGCTTCTCTAGGCTAAGGCTAGGGCTCCCCTAGCCTTCAGGCTAGGGCACCCCTAGGCTTTAGGCTCCCCTAGGCTAAGGCTAGGGCTCCCCTAGCCTTCAGGCTAGGGCACCCCTAGGCTTTAGGCTAGGGCTCCCCTAGGCTAAGGATAGGGCTCCCCTAGCCTTCAGGCTAGGGCACCCCTAGGCTTTAGGCTCCCCTAGGCTAAGGCTAGGGCTCCCCTAGCCTTCAGGCTAGGGCACCCCTAGGCTTTAGCCTAGGGCTCCCCTACGCTAAGGCTAGGGCTCCCCTAGCCTTCAGGCTAGGGCACCCCTAGGCTTTAGGCTCCCCTAGGCTAAGGCTAGGGCTCCCCTAGCCTTCAGGCTAGGGCACCCCTAGGCTTTAGGATAGGGCACCCCTAGGCTAAGGCTAGGGCTCCCCTAGCCTTAAGGCTAGGGCACCCCTAGGCTTTAGGCTCCCCTAGGCTAAGGCTAGGGCTCCCCTAGCCTTCAGGCTAGGGCACGCCTAGGCTTTAGGCTAGGGCTCCCCTAGGCTAAGGCTAGGGCTCCCCTAGCCTTCAGGCTTCGGCACCCCTAGGCTTTAGGCTCCCCTAGGCTAAGGCTAGGGCTTCCCTAGGCTAAGGCTAGGGCTCCCCTAGCCTTCAGGCTAGGGCACCCCCAGGCTTTAGGCTCCCCTAGGCTAAGGCTAGGGCTCTCCTAGCCTTCAGGCTAGGGCACCCCTAGGCTTTAGGCTAGGGCTCCCCTAGGCTAAGGCTAGGGCTCCCCTAGCCTTCAGGCTAGGGCACCCCTAGGCTTTAGGCTCCCCTAGGCTAAGGCTAGGGCTCCCCTAGCCTTCACGCTAGGGCACCCCTAGCCTTTAGGCTCGCCTAGGCTAAGGCTAGCGCTCCCCTATCCTTCAGGCTAGGGCATCCTTGGCTTTAGTCTAGGGCTCCCCTAGGCTAAGGCTAGGGCTCCCCTAGCCTTCAGGCTAGGGCACCCCTAGGCTTTAGGCTCCCCTAGGCTAAGGCTAGGGCTCCCCTAGCCTTCAGGCTAGGGCACCCCTAGGCTTTAGGCTAGGGCTCCCCTAGGCTAAGGCTAGGGCTCCCCTAGCCTTCAGGCTAGGGCACCCCTAGGCTTTAGGCTCCCCTAGGCTAAGGCTAGGGCTCCCCTAGCCTTCAGGCTAGGGCACCCCTAGGCTTTAGGCTAGGGTTCCCCTAGGCTAAGGCTAGGGCTCCCCTAGCCTTCAGGCTAGGGCACCCCTAGGCTTTAGGCTCCCCTAGGCTAAGGCTAGGGCTCCCCTAGCCTTCAGGCTAGGGCACCCCTAGGCTTTAGGCTAGGGCTCCCCTAGGCTAAGGCTAGGGCTCCCCTAGCCTTCAGGCTAGGGCACCCGTAGGCTTTAGGCTAGGGCTCCCCTAGGCTAAGGCTAGGGCTCCCCTAGCCTTCAGGCTACGGCACCCCTAGGCTTTAGGCTAGGGCTCCCCTAGGCTAAGGCTAGGGCTCCCCTAGCCTTCAGGCTAGGGAACCCCTAGGCTTTAGGCTAGGGCTCCCCTAGGCTAAGGCTAGGGCTCCCCTAGCCTTCAGGCTAGGGCACCCCTAGGCTTTAGGCTAGGGCTCCCCTAGGCTAAGGCTAGGGCTCCCCTAGCCTTCAGGCTAGGGCACAACTAGGCTTTAGGCTAGGGCACCCCTAGGCTTTCGGCTCGGGCTCCCCTAGGCTACGGCTAGGGCTCCCCTAGCCTGCAGGCTAGGGCACCCCTAGGCTTTCGGTTCGGGCTCCCCTAGGCTACGGCGAGGGCTCCCCTAGCCTTCAGGCTAGGGCACCCCTAGGCTTTCGGCTCGGGCTCCCCTAGGCTACGGCTAGGGCACCCCTAGCCTTCAGGCTAGGGCACCCCTAGGCTTTCGGCTCGGGCTCCCCAAGGCTACGGCTAGGGCTCCCCTAGCCTGCAGGCTAGGGCACCCCTAGGCTTTCGGCTCGGGCTCCCCTAGGCTACGGCGAGGGCTCCCCTAGCCTTCAGGCTAGGGCACCCCTAGGCTTTCGGCTAGGGCTCACCTAGTCTAAGGCTAGGGTTCCCCTAGCCTTCAGGCTAGGGTACCCGTAGGCTTTAGGCTAGGGCTCCCCTAGGCTAAGGCTAGGGCTCCCCTAGCCTTCAGGTTAGGGCACCCCTAGGCTTTAGGCTCCCCTAGGCTAAGGCTAGGGCTCCCCTAGCCTTCAGGCTAGGGCACCCGTAGGCTTTAGGCTAGGGCTCCCCTAGGCTAAGGCTAGGGCTCCCCTAGCCTTCAGGCTAGGGCACCCCTAGGCTTTAGGCTCCCCTAGGCTAAGGCTAGGGCTCTGCTAGCCTTCAGGCTAGGGCACCCCTAGGCTTTAGGCTAGGGCTCCCCTAGGCTAAGACTAGGGCTCCCCTAGCCTTCAGGCTAGGGCACCCCTAGGCTTTAGGCTCCCCTAGGCTAAGGCTAGGGCTCCCCTAGCCTTCAGGCTAGGGCACCCCTAGGCTTTAGGCTAGGGCTTCTCTAGGCTAAGGCTAGGGCTCCCCTAGCCTTCAGGCTAGGGCACCCCTAGGCTTTAGGCTCCCCTAGGCTAAGGCTAGGGCTCCCCTAGCCTTCAGGCTAGGGCACCCCTAGGCTTTAGGCTAGGGCTCCCCTAGGCTAAGGATAGGGCTCCCCTAGCCTTCAGGCTAGGGCACCCCTAGGCTTTAGGCTCCCCTAGGCTAAGGCTAGGGCTCCCCTAGCCTTCAGGCTAGGGCACCCCTAGGCTTTAGCCTAGGGCTCCCCTACGCTAAGGCTAGGGCTCCCCTAGCCTTCAGGCTAGGGCACCCCTAGGCTTTAGGCTCCCCTAGGCTAAGGCTAGGGCTCCCCTAGCCTTCAGGCTAGGGCACCCCTAGGCTTTAGGATAGGGCACCCCTAGGCTAAGGCTAGGGCTCCCCTAGCCTTAAGGCTAGGGCACCCCTAGGCTTTAGGCTCCCCTAGGCTAAGGCTAGGGCTCCCCTAGCCTTCAGGCTAGGGCACGCCTAGGCTTTAGGCTAGGGCTCCCCTAGGCTAAGGCTAGGGCTCCCCTAGCCTTCAGGCTTCGGCACCCCTAGGCTTTAGGCTCCCCTAGGCTAAGGCTAGGGCTTCCCTAGGCTAAGGCTAGGGCTCCCCTAGCCTTCAGGCTAGGGCACCCCCAGGCTTTAGGCTCCCCTAGGCTAAGGCTAGGGCTCTCCTAGCCTTCAGGCTAGGGCACCCCTAGGCTTTAGGCTAGGGCTCCCCTAGGCTAAGGCTAGGGCTCCCCTAGCCTTCAGGCTAGGGCACCCCTAGGCTTTAGGCTCCCCTAGGCTAAGGCTAGGGCTCCCCTAGCCTTCACGCTAGGGCACCCCTAGCCTTTAGGCTCGCCTAGGCTAAGGCTAGCGCTCCCCTATCCTTCAGGCTAGGGCATCCTTGGCTTTAGTCTAGGGCTCCCCTAGGCTAAGGCTAGGGCTCCCCTAGCCTTCAGGCTAGGGCACCCCTAGGCTTTAGGCTCCCCTAGGCTAAGGCTAGGGCTCCCCTAGCCTTCAGGCTAGGGCACCCCTAGGCTTTAGGCTAGGGCTCCCCTAGGCTAAGGCTAGGGCTCCCCTAGCCTTCAGGCTAGGGCACCCCTAGGCTTTAGGCTCCCCTAGGCTAAGGCTAGGGCTCCCCTAGCCTTCAGGCTAGGGCACCCCTAGGCTTTAGGCTAGGGTTCCCCTAGGCTAAGGCTAGGGCTCCCCTAGCCTTCAGGCTAGGGCACCCCTAGGCTTTAGGCTCCCCTAGGCTAAGGCTAGGGCTCCCCTAGCCTTCAGGCTAGGGCACCCCTAGGCTTTAGGCTAGGGCTCCCCTAGGCTAAGGCTAGGGCTCCCCTAGCCTTCAGGCTAGGGCACCCGTAGGCTTTAGGCTAGGGCTCCCCTAGGCTAAGGCTAGGGCTCCCCTAGCCTTCAGGCTACGGCACCCCTAGGCTTTAGGCTAGGGCTCCCCTAGGCTAAGGCTAGGGCTCCCCTAGCCTTCAGGCTAGGGAACCCCTAGGCTTTAGGCTAGGGCTCCCCTAGGCTAAGGCTAGGGCTCCCCTAGCCTTCAGGCTAGGGCACCCCTAGGCTTTAGGCTAGGGCTCCCCTAGGCTAAGGCTAGGGCTCCCCTAGCCTTCAGGCTAGGGCACAACTAGGCTTTAGGCTAGGGCACCCCTAGGCTTTCGGCTCGGGCTGCCCTAGGCTACGGCTAGGGCTCCCCTAGCCTGCAGGCTAGGGCACCCCTAGGCTTTCGGTTCGGGCTCCCCTAGGCTACGGCGAGGGCTCCCCTAGCCTTCAGGCTAGGGCACCCCTAGGCTTTCGGCTAGGGCTCACCTAGTCTAAGGCTAGGGTTCCCCTAGCCTTCAGGCTAGGGTACCCGTAGGCTTTAGGCTAGGGCTCCCCTAGGCTAAGGCTAGGGCTCCCCTAGCCTTCAGGTTAGGGCACCCCTAGGCTTTAGGCTCCCCTAGGCTAAGGCTAGGGCTCCCCTAGCCTTCAGGCTAGGGCACCCGTAGGCTTTAGGCTAGGGCTCCCCTAGGCTAAGGCTAGGGCTCCCCTAGCCTTCAGGCTAGGGCACCCCTAGGCTTTAGGCTCCCCTAGGCTAAGGCTAGGGCTCTGCTAGCCTTCAGGCTAGGGCACCCCTAGGCTTTAGGCTAGGGCTCCCCTAGGCTAAGGCTAGGGCTCCCCTAGCCTTCAGGCTAGGGCACCCCTAGGCTTTAGGCTCCCCTAGGCTAAGGCTAGGGCTCCCCTAGCCTTCAGGCTAGGGCACCCCTAGGCTTTAGGCTAGGGCTTCTCTAGGCTAAGGCTAGGGCTCCCCTAGCCTTCAGGCTAGGGCACCCCTAGGCTTTAGGCTCCCCTAGGCTAAGGCTAGGGCTCCCCTAGCCTTCAGGCTAGGGCACCCCTAGGCTTTAGGCTAGGGCTCCCCTAGGCTAAGGATAGGGCTCCCCTAGCCTTCAGGCTAGGGCACCCCTAGGCTTTAGGCTCCCCTAGGCTAAGGCTAGGGCTCCCCTAGCCTTCAGGCTAGGGCACCCCTAGGCTTTAGCCTAGGGCTCCCCTACGCTAAGGCTAGGGCTCCCCTAGCCTTCAGGCTAGGGCACCCCTAGGCTTTAGGCTCCCCTAGGCTAAGGCTAGGGCTCCCCTAGCCTTCAGGCTAGGGCACCCCTAGGCTTTAGGATAGGGCACCCCTAGGCTAAGGCTAGGGCTCCCCTAGC
Source organism: Tenrec ecaudatus (assembly GCF_050624435.1). Classification (NCBI taxonomy): domain Eukaryota; kingdom Metazoa; phylum Chordata; class Mammalia; order Afrosoricida; family Tenrecidae; genus Tenrec; species Tenrec ecaudatus. The sequence continues at coordinate 57,035 of NW_027458509.1, read as the reverse complement.
CTTAAGGCTAGGGCACCCCTAGGCTTTAGGCTCCCCTAGGCTAAGGCTAGGGCTCCCCTAGCCTTCAGGCTAGGGCACGCCTAGGCTTTAGGCTAGGGCTCCCCTAGGCTAAGGCTAGGGCTCCCCTAGCCTTCAGGCTTCGGCACCCCTAGGCTTTAGGCTCCCCTAGGCTAAGGCTAGGGCTTCCCTAGGCTAAGGCTAGGGCTCCCCTAGCCTTCAGGCTAGGGCACCCCCAGGCTTTAGGCTCCCCTAGGCTAAGGCTAGGGCTCTCCTAGCCTTCAGGCTAGGGCACCCCTAGGCTTTAGGCTAGGGCTCCCCTAGGCTAAGGCTAGGGCTCCCCTAGCCTTCAGGCTAGGGCACCCCTAGGCTTTAGGCTCCCCTAGGCTAAGGCTAGGGCTCCCCTAGCCTTCACGCTAGGGCACCCCTAGCCTTTAGGCTCGCCTAGGCTAAGGCTAGCGCTCCCCTATCCTTCAGGCTAGGGCATCCTTGGCTTTAGTCTAGGGCTCCCCTAGGCTAAGGCTAGGGCTCCCCTAGCCTTCAGGCTAGGGCACCCCTAGGCTTTAGGCTCCCCTAGGCTAAGGCTAGGGCTCCCCTAGCCTTCAGGCTAGGGCACCCCTAGGCTTTAGGCTAGGGCTCCCCTAGGCTAAGGCTAGGGCTCCCCTAGCCTTCAGGCTAGGGCACCCCTAGGCTTTAGGCTCCCCTAGGCTAAGGCTAGGGCTCCCCTAGCCTTCAGGCTAGGGCACCCCTAGGCTTTAGGCTAGGGCTCCCCTAGGCTAAGGCTAGGGCTCCCCTAGCCTTCAGGCTAGGGCACCCCTAGGCTTTAGGCTCCCCTAGGCTAAGGCTAGGGCTCCCCTAGCCTTCAGGCTAGGGCACCCCTAGGCTTTAGGCTAGGGCTCCCCTAGGCTAAGGCTAGGGCTCCCCTAGCCTTCAGGCTAGGGCACCCGTAGGCTTTAGGCTAGGGCTCCCCTAGGCTAAGGCTAGGGCTCCCCTAGCCTTCAGGCTACGGCACCCCTAGGCTTTAGGCTAGGGCTCCCCTAGGCTAAGGCTAGGGCTCCCCTAGCCTTCAGGCTAGGGAACCCCTAGGCTTTAGGCTAGGGCTCCCCTAGGCTAAGGCTAGGGCTCCCCTAGCCTTCAGGCTAGGGCACCCCTAGGCTTTAGGCTAGGGCTCCCCTAGGCTAAGGCTAGGGCTCCCCTAGCCTTCAGGCAAGGGCACAACTAGGCTTTAGGCTAGGGCTCCCCTAGGCTAAGGCTAGGGCTCCCCTAGCCTTCAGGCTAGGGCACCCCTAGGCTTTAGGCTAGGGCTCCCCTAGGCTAAGGCTAGGGCTCCCCTAGCCTTCAGGCTAGGGCACCCCTAGGCTTTAGGCTCCCCTAGGCTAAGGCTAGGGCACCCCTAGGCTTTAGGCTAGGGCTCCCCTAGGCTAAGGCTAGGGCTCCCCTAGCCTTCAGGCTAGGGCACCCCTAGGCTTTAGGCTCCCCTAGGCTAAGGCTAGGGCTCCCCTAGCCTTCAGGCTAGGGCACCCCTAGGCTTTAGGCGAGGGCTTCCGTAGGCTAAGGCTAGGTCTCCCCTAGCCTTCAGGCTTGGGCACCCCTAGGCTTTAGGCTCCCCTAGGCTAAGGCTAGGGCTCCCCTAGCCTTCAGGCTAGGGCACCCCTAGGCTTTAGGCTAGGGCTCCCCTAGGCTAAGGCTAGGGCTCCCCTAGCCTTCAGGCTAGGGCACCCCTAGGCTTTAGGCTCCCCTAGGCTAAGGCTAGGGCTCCCCTAGCCTTCAGGCTAGGGCACCCCTAGGCTTTAGGCTAGGGCTCCCCTAGGCTAAGGCTAGGGCTCCCCTAGCCTTCAGGCTAGGGCACCCCTAGGCTTTAGGCTCCCCTAGGCTAAGGCTAGGGCTCCCCTAGGCTTCAGGCTAGGGCACCCCTAGGCTTTAGGCTAGGGCACCCCTAGGCAAAGGCTAGGGCTCCCCTAGCCTTCAGGCTAGGGCACCCCTAGGCTTTAGGCTCCCCTAGGCTAAGGCTAGGGCTCCCCTAGCCTTCAGGCTAGGGCACCCCTAGGCGTTAGGCTAGGGCTCCCCTGGGCTAAGCCTAGGGCTCCCCTAGCCTTCAGGCTAGGGCACCCCTAGGCTTTAGGCTCCCCTAGGCTAAGGCTAGGGCTCCCCTAGCCTTCAGGCTAGGGAACCCCTAGGCTTTAGGCTCCCCTAGGCTAAGGCTAGTGCTCCCCTAGCCTTCAGGCTATGGCACCCCTAGGCTTTAGGCTAGGGCTCCCCTAGGCTAAGGCTAGGTCTCCCCTAGCCTTCAGGCAAGGGCACCCCTAGGCTTTAGGCTCCCCCAGGCTAAAGCTACGGCTCGCCAAGCCTTCAGGCTAGGGCACCCCTAGGCTTTAGGCTCCCCTAGGCTAACGCTAGGGCTCCCCTAGCCTTCAGGCTAGGGCACCCCTAGGCTTTAGGCTAGGGCACCCCTAGGCTAAGGCTAGGGCTCCCCTAGCCTTCAGGCTAGGGCACCCCTAGGCTTTAGGCTCCCCTAGGCTAAGGCTAGGGCTCCCCTAGCCTTCAGGCTAGGGCACCCCTAGGCGTTAGGCTAGGGCTCCCCTAGGCTAAGCCTAGGGCTCCCCTAGCCTTCAGGCTAGGGCACCCCTAGGCTTTAGGCTCCCCTAGGCTAAGGCTAGGGCTCCCCTAGCCTTCAGGCTAGGGAACCCCTAGGCTTTAGGCTAGGGCTTCCCTAGGCTAAGGCTAGGGCTCCCCTAGCCTTCAGGCTAGGGCACCCCTAGGCTTTAGGCTCCCCTAGGCTAAGGCTAGGGCTCCCCTAGCCTTCATGCTAGGGCACCCCTAGGCTTTAGGCTAGGGCTTCCCTAGGCTAAGGCTAGGGCTCCCCTAGCCTTCAGGCTAGGGCACCCCTAGGCTTTAGGCTCCCCTAGGCTAAGGCTAGGGCTCCCCTAGCCTTCAGGCTAGGGCACCCCTAGGCTTTAGGCTAGGGCTCCCCTAGGCTAAGGCTAGGGCTCCCCTAGCCTTCAGGCTTCGGCACCCCTAGGCTTTAGGCTCCCCTAGGCTAAGGCTAGGGCTTCCCTAGGCTAAGGCTAGGGCTCCCCTAGCCTTCAGGCTAGGGCACCCCCAGGCTTTAGGCTCCCCTAGGCTAAGGCTAGGGCTCTCCTAGCCTTCAGGCTAGGGCACCCCTAGGCTTTAGGCTAGGGCTCCCCTAGGCTAAGGCTAGGGCTCCCCTAGCCTTCAGGCTAGGGCACCCCTAGGCTTTAGGCTCCCCTAGGCTAAGGCTAGGGCTCCCCTAGCCTTCACGCTAGGGCACCCCTAGCCTTTAGGCTCGCCTAGGCTAAGGCTAGCGCTCCCCTATCCTTCAGGCTAGGGCATCCTTGGCTTTAGTCTAGGGCTCCCCTAGGCTAAGGCTAGGGCTCCCCTAGCCTTCAGGCTAGGGCACCCCTAGGCTTTAGGCTCCCCTAGGCTAAGGCTAGGGCTCCCCTAGCCTTCAGGCTAGGGCACCCCTAGGCTTTAGGCTAGGGCTCCCCTAGGCTAAGGCTAGGGCTCCCCTAGCCTTCAGGCTAGGGCACCCGTAGGCTTTAGGCTAGGGCTCCCCTAGGCTAAGGCTAGGGCTCCCCTAGCCTTCAGGCTACGGCACCCCTAGGCTTTAGGCTAGGGCTCCCCTAGGCTAAGGCTAGGGCTCCCCTAGCCTTCAGGCTAGGGAACCCCTAGGCTTTAGGCTAGGGCTCCCCTAGGCTAAGGCTAGGGCTCCCCTAGCCTTCAGGCTAGGGCACCCCTAGGCTTTAGGCTAGGGCTCCCCTAGGCTAAGGCTAGGGCTCCCCTAGCCTTCAGGCTAGGGCACAACTAGGCTTTAGGCTAGGGCTCCCCTAGGCTAAGGCTAGGGCTCCCCTAGCCTTCAGGCTAGGGCACCCCTAGGCTTTAGGCTCCCCTAGGCTAAGGCTAGGGCTCCCCTAGCCTTCAGGCTAGGGCACCCCTAGGCTTTAGGCTAGGGCTCCCCTAGGCTAAGGCTAGGGCTCCCCTAGCCTTCAGGCTAGGGCACCCCTAGGCTTTAGGCTCCCCTAGGCTAAGGCTAGGGCACCCCTAGGCTTTAGGCTAGGGCTCCCCTAGGCTAAGGCTAGGGCTCCCCTAGCCTTCAGGCTAGGGCACCCCTAGGCTTTAGGCTCCCCTAGGCTAAGGCTAGGGCTCCCCTAGCCTTCAGGCTAGGGCACCCCTAGGCTTTAGGCTAGGGCTTCCGTAGGCTAAGGCTAGGTCTCCCCTAGCCTTCAGGCCTGGGCACCCCTAGGCTTTAGGCTCCCCTAGGCTAAGGCTAGGGCTCCCCTAGCCTTCAGGCTAGGGCACCCCTAGGCTTTAGGCTAGGGCTCCCCTAGGCTAAGGCTAGGGCTCCCCTAGCCTTCAGGCTAGGGCACCCCTAGGCTTTAGGCTCCCCTAGGCTAAGGCTAGGGCTCCCCTAGCCTTCAGGCTAGGGCACCCCTAGGCTTTAGGCTAGGGCTCCCCTAGGCTAAGGCTAGGGCTCCCCTAGCCTTCAGGCTAGGGCACCCCTAGGCTTTAGGCTCCCCTAGGCTAAGGCTAGGGCTCCCCTAGCCTTCAGGCTAGGGCACCCCTAGGCTTTAGGCTAGGGCACCCCTAGGCTAAGGCTAGGGCTCCCCTAGCCTTCAGGCTAGGGCACCCCTAGGCTTTAGGCTCCCCTAGGCTAAGGCTAGGGCTCCCCTAGCCTTCAGGCTAGGGCACCCCTAGGCGTTAGGCTAGGGCTCCCCTAGGCTAAGCCTAGGGCTCCCCTAGCCTTCAGGCTAGGGCACCCCTAGGCTTTAGGCTCCCCTAGGCTAAGGCTAGGGCTCCCCTAGCCTTCAGGCTAGGGAACCCCTAGGCTTTAGGCTCCCCTAGGCTAAGGCTAGTGCTCCCCTAGCCTGCAGGCTAGGGCACCCCTAGGCTTTCGGCTCGGGCTCCCCTAGGCTACGGCGAGGGCTCCCCTAGCCTTCAGGCTAGGGCACCCCTAGGCTTTCGGCTAGGGCTCACCTAGTCTAAGGCTAGGGTTCCCCTAGCCTTCAGGCTAGGGTACCCGTAGGCTTTAGGCTAGGGCTCCCCTAAGCTAAGGCTAGGGCTCCCCTAGCCTTCAGGTTAGGGCACCCCTAGGCTTTAGGCTCCCCTAGGCTAAGGCTAGGGCTCCCCTAGCCTTCAGGCTAGGGCACCCGTAGGCTTTAGGCTAGGGCTCCCCTAGGCTAAGGCTAGGGCTCCCCTAGCCTTCAGGCTAGGGCACCCCTAGGCTTTAGGCTCCCCTAGGCTAAGGCTAAGGCTCTGCTAGCCTTCAGGCTAGGGCAGCCCTAGGCTTTAGGCTAGGGCTCCCCTAGGCTAAGGCTAGGGCTCCCCTAGCCTTCAGGCTAGGGCACCCCTAGGCTTTAGGCTCCCCTAGGCTAAGGCTAGGGCTCCCCTAGCCTTCAGGCTAGGGCACCCCTAGGCTTTAGGCTAGGGCTTCTCTAGGCTAAGGCTAGGGCTCCCCTAGCCTTCAGGCTAGGGCACCCCTAGGCTTTAGGCTCCCCTAGGCTAAGGCTAGGGCTCCCCTAGCCTTCAGGCTAGGGCACCCCTAGGCTTTAGGCTAGGGCTCCCCTAGGCTAAGGCTAGGGCTCCCCTAGCCTTCAGGCTAGGGCACCCCTAGGCTTTAGGCTCCCCTAGGCTAAGGCTAGGGCTCCCCTAGCCTTCAGGCTAGGGCACCCCTAGGCTTTAGCCTAGGGCACCCCTAGGCTAAGGCTAGGGCTCCCCTAGCCTTAAGGCTAGGGCACCCCTAGGCTTTAGGCTCCCCTAGGCTAAGGCTAGGGCTCCCCTAGCCTTCAGGCTAGGGCACGCCTAGGCTTTAGGCTAGGGCTCCCCTAGGCTAAGGCTAGGGCTCCCCTAGCCTTCAGGCTTCGGCACCCCTAGGCTTTAGGCTCCCCTAGGCTAAGGCTAGGGCTTCCCTAGGCTAAGGCTAGGGCTCCCCTAGCCTTCAGGCTAGGGCACCCCCAGGCTTTAGGCTCCCCTAGGCTAAGGCTAGGGCTCTCCTAGCCTTCAGGCTAGGGCACCCCTAGGCTTTAGGCTAGGGCTCCCCTAGGCTAAGGCTAGGGCTCCCCTAGCCTTCAGGCTAGGGCACCCCTAGGCTTTAGGCTCCCCTAGGCTAAGGCTAGGGCTCCCCTAGCCTTCACGCTAGGGCACCCCTAGCCTTTAGGCTCGCCTAGGCTAAGGCTAGCGCTCCCCTATCCTTCAGGCTAGGGCATCCTTGGCTTTAGTCTAGGGCTCCCCTAGGCTAAGGCTAGGGCTCCCCTAGCCTTCAGGCTAGGGCACCCCTAGGCTTTAGGCTCCCCTAGGCTAAGGCTAGGGCTCCCCTAGCCTTCAGGCTAGGGCACCCCTAGGCTTTAGGCTAGGGCTCCCCTAGGCTAAGGCTAAGGCTCCCCTAGCCTTCAGGCTAGGGCACCCCTAGGCTTTAGGCTCCCCTAGGCTAAGGCTAGGGCTCCCCTAGCCTTCAGGCTAGGGCACCCCTAGGCTTTAGGCTAGGGCTCCCCTAGGCTAAGGCTAGGGCTCCCCTAGCCTTCAGGCTAGGGCACCCCTAGGCTTTAGGCTCCCCTAGGCTAAGGCTAGGGCTCCCCTAGCCTTCAGGCTAGGGCACCCCTAGGCTTTAGGCTAGGGCTCCCCTAGGCTAAGGCTAGGGCTCCCCTAGCCTTCAGGCTAGGGCACCCGTAGGCTTTAGGCTAGGGCTCCCCTAGGCTAAGGCTAGGGCTCCCCTAGCCTTCAGGCTACGTCACCCCTAGGCTTTAGGCTAGGGCTCCCCTAGGCTAAGGCTAGGGCTCCCCTAGCCTTCAGGCTAGGGAACCCCTAGGCTTTAGGCTAGGGCTCCCCTAGGCTAAGGCTAGGGCTCCCCTAGCCTTCAGGCTAGGGCACCCCTAGGCTTTAGGCTAGGGCTCCCCTAGGCTAAGGCTAGGGCTCCCCTAGCCTTCAGGCTAGGGCACAACTAGGCTTTAGGCTAGGGCACCCCTAGGCTTTCGGCTCGGGCTGCCCTAGGCTACGGCTAGGGCTCCCCTAGCCTGCAGGCTAGGGCACCCCTAGGCTTTCGGCTCGGGCTCCCCTAGGCTACGGCGAGGGCTCCCCTAGCCTTCAGGCTAGGGCACCCCTAGGCTTTCGGCTAGGGCTCACCTAGTCTAAGGCTAGGGTTCCCCTAGCCTTCAGGCTAGGGTACCCGTAGGCTTTAGGCTAGGGCTCCCCTAGGCTAAGGCTAGGGCTCCCCTAGCCTTCAGGTTAGGGCACCCCTAGGCTTTAGGCTCCCCTAGGCTAAGGCTAGGGCTCCCCTAGCCTTCAGGCTAGGGCACCCCTAGGCTTTAGGCTAGGGCTCCCCTAGGCTAAGGCTAGGGCTCCTCTAGCCTTCAGGCTAGGGCACCCCTAGGCTTTAGGCTCCCCTAGGCTAAGGCTAGGGCTCTGCTAGCCTTCAGGCTAGGGCACCCCTAGGCTTTAGGCTAGGGCTCCCCTAGGCTAAGGCTAGGGCTCCCCTAGCCTTCAGGCTAGGGCACCCCTAGGCTTTAGGCTCCCCTAGGCTAAGGCTAGGGCTCCCCTAGCCTTCAGGCTAGGGCACCCCTAGGCTTTAGGCTAGGGCTTCTCTAGGCTAAGGCTAGGGCTCCCCTAGCCTTCAGGCTAGGGCACCCCTAGGCTTTAGGCTCCCCTAGGCTAAGGCTAGGGCTCCCCTAGCCTTCAGGCTAGGGCACCCCTAGGCTTTAGGCTAGGGCTCCCCTAGGCTAAGGATAGGGCTCCCCTAGCCTTCAGGCTAGGGCACCCCTAGGCTTTAGGCTCCCCTAGGCTAAGGCTAGGGCTCCCCTAGCCTTCAGGCTAGGGCACCCCTAGGCTTTAGCCTAGGGCTCCCCTACGCTAAGGCTAGGGCTCCCCTAGCCTTCAGGCTAGGGCACCCCTAGGCTTTAGGCTCCCCTAGGCTAAGGCTAGGGCTCCCCTAGCCTTCAGGCTAGGGCACCCCTAGGCTTTAGGATAGGGCACCCCTAGGCTAAGGCTAGGGCTCCCCTAGCCTTAAGGCTAGGGCACCCCTAGGCTTTAGGCTCCCCTAGGCTAAGGCTAGGGCTCCCCTAGCCTTCAGGCTAGGGCACGCCTAGGCTTTAGGCTAGGCCTCCCCTAGGCTAAGGCTAGGGCTCCCCTAGCCTTCAGGCTTCGGCACCCCTAGGCTTTAGGCTCCCCTAGGCTAAGGCTAGGGCTTCCCTAGGCTAAGGCTAGGGCTCCCCTAGCCTTCAGGCTAGGGCACCCCTAGGCTTTCGGCTCGGGCTCCCCTAGGCTACGGCTAGAGCACCCCTAGCCTTCAGGCTAGGGCACCCCTAGGCTTTCGGCTCGGGCTCCCCTAGGCTACGGCTAGTGCTCCCCTAGCCTGCAGGCTAGGGCACCCCTAGGCTTTCGGCTCGGGCTCCCCTAGGCTACGGCGAGGGCTCCCCTAGCCTTCAGGCTAGGGCACCCCTAGGCTTTCGGCTAGGGCTCACCTAGTCTAAGGCTAGGGTTCCCCTAGCCTTCAGGCTAGGGTACCCGTAGGCTTTAGGCTAGGGCTCCCCTAGGCTAAGGCTAGGGCTCCCCTAGGCTTCAGGTTAGGGCACCCCTAGGCTTTAGGCTCCCCTAGGCTAAGGCTAGGGCTCCCCTAGCCTTCAGGCTAGGGCACCCGTAGGCTTTAGGCTAGGGCTCCCCTAGGCTAAGGCTAGGGCTCCCCTAGCCTTCAGGCTAGGGCACCCCTAGGCTTTAGGCTCCCCTAGGCTAAGGCTAGGGCTCTGCTAGCCTTCAGGCTAGGGCACCCCTAGGCTTTAGGCTAGGGCTCCCCTAGGCTAAGGCTAGGGCTCCCCTAGCCTTCAGGCTAGGGCACCCCTAGGCTTTAGGCTCCCCTAGGCTAAGGCTAGGGCTCCCCTAGCCTTCAGGCTAGGGCACCCCTAGGCTTTAGGCTAGGGCTTCTCTAGGCTAAGGCTAGGGCTCCCCTAGCCTTCAGGCTAGGGCACCCCTAGGCTTTAGGCTCCCCTAGGCTAAGGCTAGGGCTCCCCTAGCCTTCAGGTTGGGCACCCCTAGGCTTTAGGCTAGGGCTCCCCTAGGCTAAGGATAGGGCTCCCCTAGCCTTCAGGCTAGGGCACCCCTAGGCTTTAGGCTCCCCTAGGCTAAGGCTAGGGCTCCCCTAGCCTTCAGGCTAGGGCACCCCTAGGCTTTAGCCTAGGGCTCCCCTACGCTAAGGCTAGGGCTCCCCTAGCCTTCAGGCTAGGGCACCCCTAGGCTTTAGGCTCCCCTAGGCTAAGGCTAGGGCTCCCCTAGCCTTCAGGCTAGGGCACCCCTAGGCTTTAGGATAGGGCACCCCTAGGCTAAGGCTAGGGCTCCCCTAGCCTTAAGGCTAGGGCACCCCTAGGCTTTAGGCTCCCCTAGGCTAAGGCTAGGGCTCCCCTAGCCTTCAGGCTAGGGCACGCCTAGGCTTTAGGCTAGGGCTCCCCTAGGCTAAGGCTAGGGCTCCCCTAGCCTTCAGGCTTCGGCACCCCTAGGCTTTAGGCTCCCCTAGGCTAAGGCTAGGGCTTCCCTAGGCTAAGGCTAGGGCTCCCCTAGCCTTCAGGCTAGGGCACCCCCAGGCTTTAGGCTCCCCTAGGCTAAGGCTAGGGCTCTCCTAGCCTTCAGGCTAGGGCACCCCTAGGCTTTAGGCTAGGGCTCCCCTAGGCTAAGGCTAGGGCTCCCCTAGCCTTCAGGCTAGGGCACCCCTAGGCTTTAGGCTCCCCTAGGCTAAGGCTAGGGCTCCCCTAGCCTTCACGCTAGGGCACCCCTAGCCTTTAGGCTCGCCTAGGCTAAGGCTAGCGCTCCCCTATCCTTCAGGCTAGGGCATCCTTGGCTTTAGTCTAGGGCTCCCCTAGGCTAAGGCTAGGGCTCCCCTAGCCTTCAGGCTAGGGCACCCCTAGGCTTTAGGCTCCCCTAGGCTAAGGCTAGGGCTCCCCTAGCCTTCAGGCTAGGGCACCCCTAGGCTTTAGGCTAGGGCTCCCCTAGGCTAAGGCTAGGGCTCCCCTAGCCTTCAGGCTAGGGCACCCCTAGGCTTTAGGCTCCCCTAGGCTAAGGCTAGGGCTCCCCTAGCCTTCAGGCTAGGGCACCCCTAGGCTTTAGGCTAGGGCTCCCCTAGGCTAAGGCTAGGGCTCCCCTAGCCTTCAGGCTAGGGCACCCCTAGGCTTTAGGCTCCCCTAGGCTAAGGCTAGGGCTCCCCTAGCCTTCAGGCTAGGGCACCCCTAGGCTTTAGGCTAGGGCTCCCCTAGGCTAAGGCTAGGGCTCCCCTAGCCTTCAGGCTAGGGCACCCGTAGGCTTTAGGCTAGGGCTCCCCTAGGCTAAGGCTAGGGCTCCCCTAGCCTTCAGGCTACGGCACCCCTAGGCTTTAGGCTAGGGCTCCCCTAGGCTAAGGCTAGGGCTCCCCTAGCCTTCAGGCTAGGGAACCCCTAGGCTTTAGGCTAGGGCTCCCCTAGGCTAAGGCTAGGGCTCCCCTAGCCTTCAGGCTAGGGCACCCCTAGGCTTTAGGCTAGGGCTCCCCTAGGCTAAGGCTAGGGCTCCCCTAGCCTTCAGGCTAGGGCACAACTAGGCTTTAGGCTAGGGCACCCCTAGGCTTTCGGCTCGGGCTCCCCTAGGCTACGGCTAGGGCTCCCCTAGCCTGCAGGCTAGGGCACCCCTAGGCTTTCGGCTCGGGCTCCCCTATGCTACGGCGAGGGCTCCCCTAGCCTTCAGGCTAGGGCACCCCTAGGCTTTCGGCTAGGGCTCACCTAGTCTAAGGCTAGGGTTCCCCTAGCCTTCAGGCTAGGGTACCCGTAGGCTTTAGGCTAGGGCTCCCCTAGGCTAAGGCTAGGGCTCCCCTAGCCTTCAGGTTAGGGCACCCCTAGGCTTTAGGCTCCCCTAGGCTAAGGCTAGGGCTCCCCTAGCCTTCAGGCTAGGGCACCCGTAGGCTTTAGGCTAGGGCTCCCCTAGGCTAAGGCTAGGGCTCCCCTAGCCTTCAGGCTAGGGCACCCCTAGGCTTTAGGCTCCCCTAGGCTAAGGCTAGGGCTCTGCTAGCCTTCAGGCTAGGGCACCCCTAGGCTTTAGGCTAGGGCTCCCCTAGGCTAAGGCTAGGGCTCCCCTAGCCTTCAGGCTAGGGCACCCCTAGGCTTTAGGCTCCCCTAGGCTAAGGCTAGGGCTCCCCTAGCCTTCAGGCTAGGGCACCCCTAGGCTTTAGGCTAGGGCTTCTCTAGGCTAAGGCTAGGGCTCCCCTAGCCTTCAGGCTAGGGCACCCCTAGGCTTTAGGCTCCCCTAGGCTAAGGCTAGGGCTCCCCTAGCCTTCAGGCTAGGGCACCCCTAGGCTTTAGGCTAGGGCTCCCCTAGGCTAAGGATAGGGCTCCCCTAGCCTTCAGGCTAGGGCACCCCTAGGCTTTAGGCTCCCCTAGGCTAAGGCTAGGGCTCCCCTAGCCTTCAGGCTAGGGCACCCCTAGGCTTTAGCCTAGGGCTCCCCTACGCTAAGGCTAGGGCTCCCCTAGCCTTCAGGCTAGGGCACCCCTAGGCTTTAGGCTCCCCTAGGCTAAGGCTAGGGCTCCCCTAGCCTTCAGGCTAGGGCACCCCTAGGCTTTAGGATAGGGCACCCCTAGGCTAAGGCTAGGGCTCCCCTAGACTTAAGGCTAGGGCACCCCTAGGCTTTAGGCTCCCCTAGGCTAAGGCTAGGGCTCCCCTAGCCTTCAGGCTAGGGCACGCCTAGGCTTTAGGCTAGGGCTCCCCTAGGCTAAGGCTAGGGCTCCCCTAGCCTTCAGGCTTCGGCACCCCTAGGCTTTAGGCTCCCCTAGGCTAAGGCTAGGGCTTCCCTAGGCTAAGGCTAGGGCTCCCCTAGCCTTCAGGCTAGGGCACCCCCAGGCTTTAGGCTCCCCTAGGCTAAGGCTAGGGCTCTCCTAGCCTTCAGGCTAGGGCACCCCTAGGCTTTAGGCTAGGGCTCCCCTAGGCTAAGGCTAGGGCTCCCCTAGCCTTCAGGCTAGGGCACCCCTAGGCTTTAGGCTCCCCTAGGCTAAGGCTAGGGCTCCCCTAGCCTTCACGCTAGGGCACCCCTAGCCTTTAGGCTCGCCTACGCTAAGGCTAGCGCTCCCCTATCCTTCAGGCTAGGGCATCCTTGGCTTTAGTCTAGGGCTCCCCTAGGCTAAGGCTAGGGCTCCCCTAGCCTTCAGGCTAGGGCACCCCTAGGCTTTAGGCTCCCCTAGGCTAAGGCTAGGGCTCCCCTAGCCTTCAGGCTAGGGCACCCCTAGGCTTTAGGCTAGGGCTCCCCTAGGCTAAGGCTAGGGCTCCCCTAGCCTTCAGGCTAGGGCACCCCTAGGCTTTAGGCTCCCCTAGGCTAAGGCTAGGGCTCCCCTAGCCTTCAGGCTAGGGCACCCCTAGGCTTTAGGCTAGGGCTCCCCTAGGCTAAGGCTAGGGCTCCCCTAGCCTTCAGGCTAGGGCACCCCTAGGCTTTAGGCTCCCCTAGGCTAAGGCTAGGGCTCCCCTAGCCTTCAGGCTAGGGCACCCCTAGGCTTTAGGCTAGGGCTCCCCTAGGCTAAGGCTAGGGCTCCCCTAGCCTTCAGGCTAGGGCACCCGTAGGCTTTAGGCTAGGGCTCCCCTAGGCTAAGGCTAGGGCTCCCCTAGCCTTCAGGCTACGGCACCCCTAGGCTTTAGGCTAGGGCTCCCCTAGGCTAAGGCTAGGGCTCCCCTAGCCTTCAGGCTAGGGAACCCCTAGGCTTTAGGCTAGGGCTCCCCTAGGCTAAGGCTAGGGCTCCCCTAGCCTTCAGGCTAGGGTACCCCTAGGCTTTAGGCTAGGGCTCCCCTAGGCTAAGGCTAGGGCTCCCCTAGCCTTCAGGCTAGGGCACAACTAGGCTTTAGGCTAGGGCTCCCCTAGGCTAAGGCTAGGGCTCCCCTAGCCTTCAGGCTAGGGCACCCCTAGGCTTTAGGCTAGGGCTCCCCTAGGCTAAGGCTAGGGCTCCCCTAGCCTTCAGGCTAGGGCACCCCTAGGCTTTAGGCTCCTCTAGGCTAAGGCTAGGGCACCCCTAGGCTTTAGGCTAGGGCTCCCCTAGGCTAAGGCTAGGGCTCCCCTAGCCTTCAGGCTAGGGCACCCCTAGGCTTTAGGCTCCCCTAGGCTAAGGCTAGGGCTCCCCTAGCCTTCAGGCTAGGGCACCCCTAGGCTTTAGGCGAGGGCTTCCGTAGGCTAAGGCTAGGTCTCCCCTAGCCTTCAGGCTTGGGCACCCCTAGGCTTTAGGCTCCCCTAGGCTAAGGCTAGGGCTCCCCTAGCCTTCAGGCTAGGGCACCCCTAGGCTTTAGGCTAGGGCTCCCCTAGGCTAAGGCTAGGGCTCCCCTAGCCTTCAGGCTAGGGCACCCCTAGGCTTTAGGCTCCCCTAGGCTAAGGCTAGGGCTCCCCTAGCCTTCAGGCTAGGGCACCCCTAGGCTTTAGGCTAGGGCTCCCCTAGGCTAAGGCTAGGGCTCCCCTAGCCTTCAGGCTAGGGCACCCCTAGGCTTTAGGCTCCCCTAGGCTAAGGCTAGGGCTCCCCTAGGCTTCAGGCTAGGGCACCCCTAGGCTTTAGGCTAGGGCACCCCTAGGCTAAGGCTAGGGCTCCCCTAGCCTTCAGGCTAGGGCACCCCTAGGCTTTAGGCTCCCCTAGGCTAAGGCTAGGGCTCCCCTAGCCTTCAGGCTAGGGCACCCCTAGGCGTTAGGCTAGGGCTCCCCTGGGCTAAGCCTAGGGCTCCCCTAGCCTTCAGGCTAGGGCACCCCTAGGCTTTAGGCTCCCCTAGGCTAAGGCTAGGGCTCCCCTAGCCTTCAGGCTAGGGAACCCCTAGGCTTTAGGCTCCCCTAGGCTAAGGCTAGTGCTCCCCTAGCCTTCAGGCTATGGCACCCCTAGGCTTTAGGCTAGGGCTCCCCTAGGCTAAGGCTAGGTCTCCCCTAGCCTTCAGGCTAGGGCACCCCTAGGCTTTAGGCTCCCCCAGGCTAAAGCTACGGCTAGCCAAGCCTTCAGGCTAGGGCACCCCTAGGCTTTAGGCTCCCCTAGGCTAACGCTAGGGCTCCCCTAGCCTTCAGGCTAGGGCACCCCTAGGCTTTAGGCTAGGGCACCCCTAGGCTAAGGCTAGGGCTCCCCTAGCCTTCAGGCTAGGGCACCCCTAGGCTTTAGGCTCCCCTAGGCTAAGGCTAGGGCTCCCCTAGCCTTCAGGCTAGGGCACCCCTAGGCGTTAGGCTAGGGCTCCCCTAGGCTAAGCCTAGGGCTCCCCTAGCCTTCAGGCTAGGGCACCCCTAGGCTTTAGGCTCCCCTAGGCTAAGGCTAGGGCTCCCCTAGCCTTCAGGCTAGGGAACCCCTAGGCTTTAGGCTAGGGCTTCCCTAGGCTAAGGCTAGGGCTCCCCTAGCCTTCAGGCTAGGGCACCCCTAGGCTTTAGGCTCCCCTAGGCTAAGGCTAGGGCTCCCCTAGCCTTCATGCTAGGGCACCCCTAGGCTTTAGGCTAGGGCTTCCCTAGGCTAAGGCTAGGGCTCCCCTAGCCTTCAGGCTAGGGCACCCCTAGGCTTTAGGCTCCCCTAGGCTAAGGCTAGGGCTCCCCTAGCCTTCACGCTAGGGCACCCCTAGCCTTTAGGCTCGCCTAGGCTAAGGCTAGCGCTCCCCTATCCTTCAGGCTAGGGCATCCTTGGCTTTAGTCTAGGGCTCCCCTAGGCTAAGGCTAGGGCTCCCCTAGCCTTCAGGCTAGGGCACCCCTAGGCTTTAGGCTCCCCTAGGCTAAGGCTAGGGCTCCCCTAGCCTTCAGGCTAGGGCACCCCTAGGCTTTAGGCTAGGGCTCCCCTAGGCTAAGGCTAGGGCTCCCCTAGCCTTCAGGCTAGGGCACCCGTAGGCTTTAGGCTAGGGCTCCCCTAGGCTAAGGCTAGGGCTCCCCTAGCCTTCAGGCTACGGCACCCCTAGGCTTTAGGCTAGGGCTCCCCTAGGCTAAGGCTAGGGCTCCCCTAGCCTTCAGGCTAGGGAACCCCTAGGCTTTAGGCTAGGGCTCCCCTAGGCTAAGGCTAGGGCTCCCCTAGCCTTCAGGCTAGGGCACCCCTAGGCTTTAGGCTAGGGCTCCCCTAGGCTAAGGCTAGGGCTCCCCTAGCCTTCAGGCTAGGGCACAACTAGGCTTTAGGCTAGGGCTCCCCTAGGCTAAGGCTAGGGCTCCCCTAGCCTTCAGGCTAGGGCACCCCTAGGCTTTAGGCTCCCCTAGGCTAAGGCTAGGGCTCCCCTAGCCTTCAGGCTAGGGCACCCCTAGGCTTTAGGCTAGGGCTCCCCTAGGCTAAGGCTAGGGCTCCCCTAGCCTTCAGGCTAGGGCACCCCTAGGCTTTAGGCTCCCCTAGGCTAAGGCTAGGGCACCCCTAGGCTTTAGGCTAGGGCTCACCTAGGCTAAGGCTAGGGCTCCCCTAGCCTTCAGGCTAGGGCACCCCTAGGCTTTAGGCTCCCCTAGGCTAAGGCTAGGGCTCCCCTAGCCTTCAGGCTAGGGCACCCCTAGGCTTTAGGCTAGGGCTTCCGTAGGCTAAGGCTAGGTCTCCCCTAGCCTTCAGGCCTGGGCACCCCTAGGCTTTAGGCTCCCCTAGGCTAAGGCTAGGGCTCCCCTAGCCTTCAGGGTAGGGCACCCCTAGGCTTTAGGCTAGGGCTCCCCTAGGCTAAGGCTGGGGCTCCCCTAGCCTTCAGGCTAGGGCACCCCTAGGCTTTAGGCTCCCCTAGGCTAAGGCTAGGGCTCCCCTAGCCTTCAGGCTAGGGCACCCCTAGGCTTTAGGCTAGGGCTCCCCTAGGCTAAGGCTAGGGCTCCCCTAGCCTGCAGGCTAGGGCACCCCTAGGCTTTAGGCTCCCCTAGGCTAAGGCTAGGGCTCACCTAGCCTTCAGGCTAGGGCACCCCTAGGCTTTAGGCTAGGGCACCCCTAGGCTAAGGCTAGGGCTCCCCTAGCCTTCAGGCTAGGGCACCCCTAGGCTTTAGGCTCCCCTAGGCTAAGGCTAGGGCTCCCCTAGCCTTCAGGCTAGGGCACCCCTAGGCGTTAGGCTAGGGCTCCCCTAGGCTAAGCCTAGGGCTCCCCTAGCCTTCAGGCTAGGGCACCCCTAGGCTTTAGGCTCCCCTAGGCTAAGGCTAGGGCTCCCCTAGCCTTCAGGCTAGGGAACCCCTAGGCTTTAGGCTCCCCTAGGCTAAGGCTAGTGCTCCCCTAGCCTTCAGGCTATGGCACCCCTAGGCTTTAGGCTAGGGCTCCCCTAGGCTAAGGCTAGGTCTCCCCTAGCCTTCAGGCTAGGGCACCCCTAGGCTTTAGGCTCCCCCAGGCTAAAGCTAGGGCTCGCCAAGCCTTCAGGCTAGGGCACCCCTAGGCTTTAGGCTCCCCTAGGCTAACGCTAGGGCTCCCCTAGCCTTCAGGCTAGGGCACCCCTAGGCTTTAGGCTAGGGCACCCCTAGGCTAAGGCTAGGGCTCCCCTAGCCTTCAGGCTAGGGCACCCCTAGGCTTTAGGCTCCCCTAGGCTAAGGCTAGGGCTCCCCTAGCCTTCAGGCTAGGGCACCCCTAGGCGTTAGGCTAGGGCTCCCCTAGGCTAAGCCTAGGGCTCCCCTAGCCTTCAGGCTAGGGCACCCCTAGGCTTTAGGCTCCCCTAGGCTAAGGCTAGGGCTCCCCTAGCCTTCAGGCTAGGGAACCCCTAGGCTTTAGGCTAGGGCTTCCCTAGGCTAAGGCTAGGGCTCCCCTAGCCTTCAGGCTAGGGCACCCCTAGGCTTTAGGCTCCCCTAGGCTAAGGCTAGGGCTCCCCTAGCCTTCATGCTAGGGCACCCCTAGGCTTTAGGCTAGGGCTTCCCTAGGCTAAGGATAGGGCTCCCCTAGCCTTCAGGCTAGGGCACCCCTAGGCTTTAGGCTCCCCTAGGCTAAGGCTAGGGCTCCCCTAGCCTTCAGGCTAGGGCACCCCTAGGCTTTATGCTTACCTAGGCTAAGGCTAGGGCTCCCCTAGCCTTCAGGCTAGGGCACCCCTAGGCTTTAGGCTAGGGCACCCCTAGGCTAAGGCTAGGGCTCCCCTAGCCTTCAGGCTAGGGCACCCCTAGGCTTTAGGCTCCCCTAGGCTAAGGCTAGGGCTCCCCTAGCCTTCAGGCTAGGGCACCCCTAGGCTTTAGGATAGGGCTCCCCTAGGCTAAGGCTAGGGCTCCCCTAGCCTTCAGGTTAGGGCACCCCTAGGCTTTAGGCTCCCCTAGGCTAAGGCTAGGGCTCCCCTAGCCTTCAGGGTAGGGCACCCCTAGGCTTTAGGCTAGGGCTCCCCAAGGCTAAGGCTAGGGCTCCCCTGGCCTTCAGGCTAGGGCACCCCTAGGCTTTAGGCTCCTCTAGGCTAAGGCTAGGGCTCCCCTAGCCTTCAAGCTAGGGCACCCCTAGGCTTTAGGCTCCCCTAGGCTAAGGCGGGTCTCCCCTAGCCTTCAGGCTAGGGCACCCTTGGCTTTAGGCTAGGGCTCCCCTAGGCTAAGGCTAGGGCTCCCCTAGCCTTCAGGCTAGGGCACCCCTAGTCTTTAGGCTAGGGCTCCCCTAGGCTAAGGCTAGGGCTCCCCTAGCCTTCAGGTTAGGGCACCCATAGGCTTTAGGCTAGGGCTCCCCTAGGCTAAGGCTAGGGCTCCCCTAGCCTTCAGGCTAGGGCACCCCTAGGCTTTAGGCTAGGGCTCCCCTAGGCTAAGGCTAGGGCTCCCCTAGCCTTCAGGCTAGGGCACCCCTAGGCTTTAGGCTAGGGCTCCCCTAGGCTAAGGCTAGGGCTCCCGTAGCATTCAGGCTAGGGCACCCCTAGGCTTTAGGCTAGGGCTCCCCTAGGCTAAGGCTAGGGCTCCCATAGCCTTCAGGCTAGGGCACAACTAGGCTTTAGGCTAGGGCTCCCCTAGGCTAAGGCTAGGGCTCCCCTAGCCTTCAGGCTAGGGCACCCCTAGGCTTTAGGTTCCCCTAGGCTAAGTCTAGGGCTCCCCTAGCCTTCAGGCTAGGGCACCCCTAGGCTTTAGGCTAGGGCTCCCCTAGGCTAAGGCTAGGGCTCCCCTAGCCTTCAGGCTAGGGCACCCCTAGGCTTTAGGCTAGGGCTCCCCTAGGCTAAGGCTAGGGCTCCCGTAGCCTTCAGGCTAGGGCACAACTAGGCTTTAGGCTAGGGGTTCCCTAGGCTAAGGCTAGGGCTCCCCTAGCCTTCAGGCTAGGGCACCCCTAGGCTTCAGGCTAGGGCACCCCTAGGCTTTAGGCTAGGGCTCCCCTAGGCTAAGGCTAGGGCTCCCCTAGCCTTCAGGTTGGGCACCCATAGGCTTTAGGCTAGGGCTCCCCTAGGCTAAGGCTAGGGCTCCCCTAGCCTTCAGGCTAGGGCACCCCTAGGCTTTAGGCTAGGGCTCCCCTAGGCTAAGGCTAGGGCTCCCCTAGCCTTCAGGCTAGGGCGCCCCTAGGCTTTAGGCTAGGGCTCCCCTAGGCTAAGGCTAGGGCTCCCCTAGCATTCAGGCTAGGGCACCCCTAGGCTTTAGGCTAGGGCTCCCCTAGGCTAAGGCTAGGGTCCCCTAGCCTTCAGGCTAGGGCACAACTAGGCTTTAGGCTAGGGCTCCCCTAGGCTAAGGCTAGGGCTCCCCTAGCCTTCAGGCTAGGGCACCCCTAGGGTTTAGGCTCCCCTCGGCTAAGGCTAGGGCTCCCCTAGCCTTCAGGCTAGGGCACCCCTAGGCTTTAGGCTAGGGCTTCCCTAGGCTAAGGCTAGGGCTCCCCTAGCCTTCAGGCTAGGGCACCCCTAGTCTTAAGGCTCCCCTACGCTAAGGCTAGGGCTCCCCTAGCCTTCAGGCTAGGGCACCCCTAGGCTTTAGGCTAGGGCTCCCCTAGGCTAAGGCTAGGGCTCCCCTAGCCTTCAGGCTAGGGCACCCCTAGGCTTTAGGCTCCCCTAGGCTAAGGCTAGGGCTCCCCTAGCCTTCAGGCTAGGGCACCCCTAGGCTTTAGGCTAGGGCTTCCCTAGGCTAAGGCTAGGGCTCCCCTAGGCTTCAGGCTAGGGCACCCCTAGGCTTTAGGCTCCCCTAGGCTAAGGCTAGGGCTCCCCTAGCCTTCAGGCTAGGGCACCCCTAGGCTTTAGGCTAGGGCTCCCCTAGGCTAAGGATAGGGCTCCCCTAGCCTTCAGGCTAGGGCACCCCTAGGCTTTAGGCTCCCCTAGGCTAAGGCTAGGGCTCCCCTAGCCTTCAGGCTAGGGCACCCCTAGGCTTTAGGCTAGGGCTCCCCTAGGCTAAGGCTAGGGCTCCCCTAGCCTTCAGGCTTCGGAACCCCTAGGCTTTATGCTCCCCTAGGCTAAGGCTAGGGCTTCCCTAGGCTAAGGCTAGGGCTCCCATAGCCTTCAGGCTAGGGCACCCCTAGGCTTTAGGCTCCCCTAAGCTAAGGCTAGGGCTCTCCTAGCCTTCAGGCTAGGGCACCCCTAGGCTTTAGGCTAGGGCTCCCCTAGGCTAAGACTAGGGCTCCCCTAGCCTTCAGGCTAGGGCACCCCTAGGCATTAGGCTCCCCTAGGCTAAGGCTAGGGCTCCCCTAGCCTTCACGCTAGGGCACCCCTAGCCTTTAGGCTCCCCTAGGCTAAGGCTAGCGCTCCCCTATCCTTCAGGCTAGGGCATCCTTGGCTTTAGTCTAGGGCTCCCCTAGGCTAAGGCTAGGGCTCCCCTAGCCTTCAGGCTAGGGCACCCCTAGACTTTAGGCTCCCCTAGGCTAAGGCTAGGGCTCCCCTAGCCTTCAGGCTAGGGCACCCCTAGGCTTTAGGCTAGGGCTCCCCTAGGCTAAGGCTAGGGCTCCCCTAGCCTTCAGGCTAGGGCACCCGTAGGCTTTAGGCTAGGGCTCCCCTAGGCTAAGGCTAGTGCTCCCGTAGCCTTCAGGCTAGGGAACAACTAGGCTTTAGGCAAGGGGTTCCCTAGGCTAAGGCTAGGGCTCCCCTAGCCTTCAGGCTAGGGCACCCCTAGGCTTCAGGCTAGGGCACCCATAGGCTTTAGGCTAGGGCTCCCCTAGGCTAAGGCTAGGGCTCCCCTAGCCTTCAGGTTAGGGCACCCATAGGCTTTAGGCTAGGGCTCCCCTAGGCTAAGGCTAGGGCTCCAATAGCCTTCAGGCTAGGGCACCCCTAGGCTTTAGGCTAGGGCTACCCTAGGCTAAGGCTAGGGCTCCCCTAGCCTTCAGGCTAGGGCACCCCTAGGCTTTAGGCTAGGGCTCCCCTAAGCTAAGGCTAGGGCTCCCCTAGCATTCAGGCTAGGGCACCCCTAGGCTTTAGGCTAGGGCTCCCCTAGGCTAAGGCTAGGGCTCCCCTAGCCTTCAGGCTAGGGCACAACTAGGCTTTAGGATAGGGCTCCCCTAGGCTAAGGCTAGGGCTCCCCTAGCCTTCAGGCTAGGGCACCCCTAGGGTTTAGGCTCCCCTTGGCTAAGGTTAGGGCTCCCCTAGCCTTCAGGCTAGGGCACCCCTAGGCTTTAGGCTAGGGCTCCCCTAGGCTAAGGCTAGGGCTCCCCTAGCCTTCAGGCTAGGGCACTCTTAGGCTTTAGGCTCCCCTACGCTAAGGCTAGGGCTCCCCTAGCCTTCAGGCTAGGGCACCCCTAGGCTTTAGGCTAGGGCTCCCCTAGGCTAAGGCTAGGGCTCCCCTAGCCTTCAGGCTAGGGCACCCCTAGGCTTTAGGCTCCACTAGGCTAAGGCTAGGGCTTCCCTAGCCTTCAGGCTAGGGCACCCCTAGGCTTTAGGCTAGGGCTTCCCTAGGCTAAGGCTAGGGCTCCCCTAGCCTTCAGGCTAGGGCACCCCTAGGCTTTAGGCTCCCCTAGGCTAAGGCTAGGGCTCCCCTAGCCTTCAGGCTAGGGCACCCCTAGGCTTTAGGCTAGGGCTCCCCTTGGCTAAGGATAGGGCTCCCCTAGCCTTCAGGCTAGGGCACCCCTAGGCTTTAGGCTCCCCTAGGCTAAGGCTAGGGCTCCCCTAGCCTTCAGGCTAGGGCACCCCTAGGCTTTAGCCTAGGGCTCCCCTAGGCTAAGGCTAGGGCTCCCCTAGCCTTCAGGCTAGGGCACCCCTAGGCTTTAGGCTCCCCTAGGCTAAGGCTAGGGCTCCCCTAGCCTTCAGGCTAGGGCACCCCTAGGCTTTAGGATAGGGCACCCCTAGGCTAAGGCTAGGGCTCCCCTAGCCTTCAGGCTAGGGCACCCCTAGGCTTTAGGCTAGGGCTCCCCTAGGCTAAGGCTAGGGCTCCCCTAGCCTTCAGGCTAGGGCACCCCTAGGCTTTAGGCTAGGGCTCCCCTAGGCTAAGGCTAGGGCTCCCCTAGCCTTCAGGCTAGGGCACCCCTAGGCTTTAGGCTAGGGCTCCCCTAGGCTAAGCCTAGGGCTCCCCTAGCCTTCAGGCTAGGGCACCCCTAGGCTTTAGCGTCCCCTAGGCTAAGGCTAGGGCTCCCCTAGCCTTCAGGCTAGGGCACCCCTAGCCTTCAGGCTAGGGCACCCCTAGGCTTTAGGCTTGGGCTCCCCTAGGCTAAGGCTAGGGCTCCCCTAGCCTTCAGGCTAGGGCACCCCTAGGCTTTAGGCTCCCCTAGGCTAAGGCTAGGGCTCCCCTAGCCTTCAGGCTAGGGCACCCCTAGGCTTTAGGCTAGGGCTCCCCTAGGCTAAGGCTAGGGCTCCCCTAGCCTTCAGGCTAGGGCACCCCTAGGCTTTAGGCTCCCCTAGGCTAAGGCTAGGGCTCCCCTAGCCTTCAGGCTAGGGCACCCCTAGGCTTTAGGCTAGGGCTCCCCTAGGCTAAGGCTAGGGCTCACCTAGCCTTCAGGCTAGGGCACCCCTAGGCTTTAGGCTCCCCTACGCTAAGGCTACGGCTCCCCTAGCCTTCAGGCTAGGGCACCCCTAGGCTTTAGGCTAGGGCTCCCGTAGGCTAAGGCTAGGGCTCCCCTAGCCTTCAGGCTAGGGCACCCCTAGGCTTTAGGCTAGGGCTCCCCTAGGCTAAGGCTAGGGCTCCCCTAGCCTTCAGGCTAGGGCACCCCTAGGCTTTACGCTCCCCTAGGCTAAGGCTAGGGCTCCCCTAGCCTTCAGGCTAGGGCACCCCTAGGCTTTAGGCTAGGGCTCCCCTAGGCTAAGGCTAGGGCTCCCCTAGCCTTCAGGCTAGGGCACCCCTAGGCTTTAGGCTCCCCTAGGCTAAGGCTAGGGCTCCCCTAGCCTTCAGGCTAGGGAACCCCTAGGCTTTAGGCTAGGTCTTCCCTAGGCTAAGGCTAGGGCTCCCCTAGCCTTCAGGTTAGGGCACCCCTAGGCTTTAGGCTAGGGCTCACCTAGGCTAAGGCTAGGGCTCCCCTAGCCTTCAGGCTAGGGCACAACTAGGCTTTAGGCTAGGGCTCCCCTAGGCTAAGGCTAGGGCTCCCCTAGCCTTCAGGCTAGGGCACCCCTAGGCTTTAGGCTCCCCTAGGCTAAGGCTAGGGCTCCCCTAGCCTTCAGGCTAGGGCACCCCTAGGCTTTAGGCTAGGGCTCCCCTAGGCTAAGGCTAGGGCTCCCCTAGCCTTCAGGCTAGGGCACCCCTAGGCTTTAGGCTCCCCTACGCTAAGGCTAGGGCTCCCCTAGCCTTCAGGCTAGGGAACCCCTAGGCTTTAGCCTAGGGCTCCCCTAGGCTAAGGCTAGGGCTCCCCTAGCCTTCAGGCTAGGGCACCCCTAGGCTTTAGGCTCCCCTAGGCTAAGGGCAGGGCTCCCCTAGCCTTCAGGCTAGGGCACCCCTAGGCTTTAGGCTCCCCTAGGCTAAGGATAGGGCTCCCCTAGCCTTCAGGCTAGGGCACCCCTAGGCTTTAGGCTCCCCTAGGCTAAGGCTAGGGCTCCCCTAGCCTTCAGGCTAGGGCACCCCTAGGCTTTAGGCTCCCCTAGGCTAAGGCTAGGGCTCCCCTAGCCTTCAGGCTAGGGCACCCCTAGGCTTTAGGCTAGGGCACCCCTAGGCTAAGGCTAGGGCTCCCCTAGCCTTAAGGCTAGGGAACCCCTAGGCTTTAGGCTCCCCTAGGCTAAGGCTAGGGCTCCCCTATCTTCAGGCTAGGGCACCCCTAGGCTTTAGGCTAGGGCTCCCCTAGGCTAAGGCTAGGGCTCCCCTAGCCTTCGGGCTTCGGCACCCCTAGGCTTTAGGCTCCCCTAGGCTAAGGCTAGGGCTCCCCTAGCCTTCAGGCTAGGGAACCCCTAGGCTTTAGGCTAGGGGTTCCCTAGGCTAAGGCTAGGGCTCCCCTAGCCTTCAGGCTAGGGCACCCCTAGGCTTTAGGCTCCCCTAGGCTAAGGCTAGGGCTCCCCTAGCCTTCAGGCTATGGCACCCCTAGGCTTTAGGCTAGGGCTCCCCTAGGCTAAGGCTAGGGCTCCCCTAGCCTTCAGGCTAGGGCACCCCTAGGCTTTAGGCTCCCCTAGGCTAAGGCTAGGGCTCCCCTAGCCTTCAGGCTAGGGCACCCCTAGGCTTTAGGCTAGGGCTCCCCTAGGCTAAGGCTAGGGCTCCCCTAGCCTTCAGGTTAGGGCACCCCTAGGCTTTAGGCTCCCCTAGGCTAAGGCTAGGGCTCCCCTAGCCTTCAGGCTAGGGCACCCCTAGGCTTTAGGCTAGGGCTCCCCTAGGCTAAGGCTAGGGCTCCCCTAGCCTTCAGGCTAGGGCACCCCTAGGCTTTAGGCTCCCCTAGGCTAAGGCTAGGGTTCCCCTAGCCTTCAAGCTAGGGAACCCCTAGGCTTTAGGCTCTCCTAGGCTAAGGCTAGGGCTCCCCTAGCCTTCAGGCTAGGGCACCCTTGGCTTTAGGCTAGGGCTCCCCTAAGCTAAGGCAAGGGCTCCCCTAGCCTTCATGCTAGGGCACCCCTAGGCTTTAGGCTCCCCTAGGCTAAGACTAGGGCTCCCCTAGCCTTCAGGCTAGGGCACCCCTAGGCTTCAGGCTAGGGCACCCCTATGATTTAGGCTAGGGCTCCCCTAGGCTAAGGCTAGGGCTCCCCTAGCCTTCAGGTTAGGGCACCCATAGGCTTTAGGCTAGGGCTCCCCTAGGCTAAGGCTAGGGCTCCCCTAGCCTTCAGTCTAGGGCACCCCTAGGCTTTAGGCTAGGGCTCCCCTACGCTAAGGCTAGGGCTCCCCTAGCCTTCAGCATAGGGCACCCCTAGGCTTTAGGCTAGGGCTCCCCTAGGCTAAGGCTAGGGCTCCCCTAGCATTCAGGCTAGGGCACCCCTAGGCTTTAGGCTAGGGCTCCTCGAGGCTAAGGCTAGGGCTCCCCTAGCCTTCAGGCTAGGGCACAACTAGGCTTTAGGCTAGGGCACCCCTAGGCTTTAGGCTAGGGCTCCCCTAGGCTAAGGATAGGGCTCCCCTAGCCTTCAGGCTAGGGCACCCCTAGGCTTTAGGCTCCCCTAGGCTAAGGCTAGGGCTCCCCTAGCCTTCAGTCTAGGGCACCCCTAGGCTTTAGCCTAAGGTTCCCCTAGGCTAAGGCTAGGGCTCCCCTAGCCTTCAGGCTAGGGCACCCCTAGGCTTTAGGCTCCCCTAGGCTAAGGCTAGGGCTCCCCTAGCCTTCAGGCTAGGGCACCCCTAGGCTTTAGGCTAGGGCACCCCTAGGCTAAGGCTAGGGCTCCCCTAGCCTTAAGGCTAGGGCACCCCTAGGCTTTAGGCTCCCCTAGGCTAAGGCTAGGGCTCCCCTAGCCTTCAGGCTAGGGCACCCCTAGGCTTTAGGCTAGGGCTCCCCTAGGCTAAGGCTAGGGCTCCCCAAGCCTTCAGGCTTCCGCACCCCTAGGCTTTAGGCTCCCCTAGGCTAAGGCTAGGGCTCCCCTAGCCTTCAGGCTAGGGCACCCCTAGGCTTTAGGCTCCCCTAGGCTAAGGCTAGGGCTCCCCTAGCCTTCAGGCTATAGCACCCCTAGGCTTTAGGCTAGGGCTCCCCTAGGCTAAGGCTAGGGCTCCCCTAGCCTTCAGGCTAGGGCACCCCTAGGCTTTAGGTACCCCTAGGCTAAGGCTAGGGCTCCCCTAGCCTTCAGGCTAGGGCACCCCTAGGCTTTAGGCTCCCCTAGGCTAAGGCTAGGGCTCCCCTAGCCTTCAGGCTAGGGCACCCCTAGGCTTTAGGCTAGGGCTCCCCTAGGCTAAGGCTAGGGCTCCCCCAGCCTTCAGGCTAGGGCGACCCTAGGCTTTAGGCTGCCCTAGGCTAAGGCTAGGGCTCCCCTAGCCTTCAGGCTAGGGCACCCCTAGGCTTTAGGCTAGGGCTCCCCTAGGCTAAGGCTAGGGCTCCCCTAGCCTTCAGGCTAGGGCACCCCTAGGCTTTAGGCTAGGGCTCCCCTAGGCTAAGGCTAGGGCTCCCCTAGCCTTCAGGCTAGGGCACCACTAGGCTTTAGGCTAGGGCTCCCCTAAGCTAAGGCTAGGGCTCCCCTAGCCTTCAGGCTAGGGCACCCCTAGGCTTTAGGGTCCTCTAGGCTAAGGCTAGTGCTCCCCTAGCCTTCAGGCTAGGGCACCCCTAGCCTTCAGGCTAGGGCACCCCTAGGCTTTAGGCTAGGGCTCCCCTAGGCTAAGGCTAGGGCTCCCCTAGCCTTCAGGCTAGGGCACCCCTAGGCTTTAGGCTCCCCTAGGCTAAGGCTAGGGCTCCCCTAGCCTTCAGGCTAGGGCACCCCTAGGCTTTAGGCTAGGGCTCCCCTAGGCTAAGGATAGGGCTCCCCTAGCCTTCTGGCTAGGGCACCCCTAGGCTTTAGGCTCCCCTAGGCTAAGGCTAGGGCTCCCCTAGCATTCAGGCAGGGCACCCCTTGGCTTTGGGCTAGGGCTCCCCTAGGCTAAGGCTAGGACTCCCCTAGCCTTCAGGCTAGGGAAACCCTAGGCTTTAGGCTCCCCTAGGCTAAGGCTAGGGCTCCCCTAGCCTTCAGGCTAGGGCACCCCTAGGCTTTAGGCTAGGGCTTCCCTAGGCTAAGGCTAGGGCTCCCCTAGCCTTCAGGCTAGGGCACCCCTAGGCTTTAGGCTCCCCTAGGCTAAGGCTAGGGCTCCCCTAGCCTTCAGGCTAGGGCACCCCTAGGCTTTAGGCTAGGGCTCCCCTAGGCTAAGGCTAGGGCTCCCCTAGCCTTCAGGCTAGGGCACACCTAGGCTTTCGGCTCGGGCTCCCCTAGGCTAAGGCTAGGGCTCCCCTAGCCTTCAGGCTAGGGCACCCCTAGGCTTTCGACTCCCCTAGGCTAAGGCTAGGGCTCCCCTAGCCTTCAGGCTAGGGCACCCCTACGCTTTCGGCTCCCCTAGGCTAAGGCTATGGCTCCCCTAGCCTTCAGGCTAGGGCACCCCTAGGCTTTAGGCCAGGTCTCCCGTAGGCTAAGGCTAGGATTCCCCTAGCTTTCAGGCTAGGGCACCCCTAGGCTTTCGGCTCCCCTAGGCTAAGGCTAGGGCTCCCATAGCCTTCAGGCTAGGGCACCCCTAAATTTTCGGCTAGGGCTCCCCTAGGCTAAGGCTAGGGCTCCCCTAGCCTTCAGGTTAGGGCACCCCTAGGCTTTCGGCTCCCCTAGGCTAAGGCTAGGGCTCCCCTAGCCTTCAGGCTAGGGCACCCCTAGGCTTTCGGCTAGGGCTCCCCTAGGCTAAGGCTAGGGCTCCCCTAGCCTTCAGGCTAGGGCACCCCTAGGCTTTCGGCTAGGGCTCCCCTAGGCTAAGGCTAGGGCTCCCCTAGCCTTCAGGCTAGGGCACCCCTAGGCTTTCGGCTCGGGCTCCCCTAGGCTACGGCTAGGGCTCCCCTAGCCTTCAGGCTAGGGCACCCCTAGGCTTTCGGCTAGGGCTCACCTAGGCTAAGGCTAGGGCTCCCCTAGCCTTCAGGCTAGGGCACGCCTAGGCTTTCGGCTAGGGCTCCCCTAGGCTAAGGCTATGGCTTCTATAGCCTTCAGGCTAGGGCACCCCTGGTCTAAGGCTAGGGCACCCCTAGGCTAAGGCTAGGGCTCCCCTAGCCTTCAGGCTAGGGCACCCCGAGGCTTTAGGCTAGGGCTCCCCTAGGCTAAGGTTAGGGCTCCCCTAGCCTTCAGGCTAGGGCACCCCTAGGCTTTCGGCTAGGGCTCCCCTATGCTAAGGCTAGGACTCCCATAGCCTTCAGGCTAGGGCACCCCTAGGCTTTAGGCTAGGGCTCCCCTAGGCTACGGCTAGGGCTCCCCTAGCCTTCAGGCTAGGGCACCCCTAGGCTTTCGGCTCCCCTAGGCTACGTCTAGGGTTCCCCTAGCCTTCAGGCTAGGGCTCCCCTAGGCTTTCGGCTCCCCTAAGCTACGGCTAGGGCTCCCCTAGCCTTCAGGCTAGGGCACCCCTAGGCTTTCGGCTCGGGCTCCCCTAGGCTACGGCTAGGGCTCCCCTAGCCTTCAGGCTAGGGCACCCCAAGGCTTTCGGCTCGGGCTCCCCTAGGCTACGGCTAGGGCTCCCCTAGCCTTCAGGCTAGGGCACCCCTAGGCTTTCGGCTCGTTCTCCCCTAGGCTACGGCTAGGGCTCCCCTAGCCTTCAGGCTAGGGCACCCCTAGGCTTTAGGCTAGGGCTCCCCTAGGCTAAGGCTAGGGCTCCCCTAGCCTTCAGGCTAGGGCACCCCTAGGCTTTAGGCTAGGGCTCCCCTAGGCTAAGGCTAGGACCCCCCTAGCCTTCAGGTTAGGGTACCCGTAGGCTTTAGGCTAGGGCTCCCCTAGGCTAAGGCTAGGGCTCCCCTAGCCTTCAGGCTAGGACACCCCTAGGCTTTAGGCTAGGGCTCCCCTAAGCTAAGGCTAGGGCTCCCCTAGCCTTCAGGCTAGGGCACCCCTAGGCTTTAGGCTAGGGCTCCCCTAGGCTAAGGCTAGGGCTCCCCTAGCATTCAGGCTAGGGCACCCCTAGGCTTTAGGCTAGGGCTCCCCTAAGCTAAGACTAGGGCTCCCCTAGCCTTCAGGCTAGGGCACAACTAGGCTTTAGGCTAGGGCTCCCCTAGGCTAAGGCTAGGGCTCCCCTAGCCTTCAGGCTAGGGCACCCCTAGGCTTTAGGCTCCCCTAGGCTTAGGCTAGGGCTCCCCTAGCCTTCAGGCTAGGGCACCCCTAGGCTTTAGGCTAGGGCTCCCCTAGGCTAAGGCTAGGGCTCCCCTAGCCTTCAGGCTAGGGCACCCCTAGGCTTTAGGCTCCCCTAGGCTAAGGCTAGGGCTCCCCTAGCCTTCAGGCTAGGGCACCCCTAGGTTTTAGGCTAGGGCTCCCCTAGGCTAAGGCTAGGGCTCCCCTAGCCTTCAGGCTAGGGCACCCCTAGGCTTTAAGCTAGGGCTTTCCTAGGCTAAGCCTAGGGCTCCCCTAGCCTTCAGGCTAGGGCACCCCTAGGCTTTAGGCTCCCCTAGGCTAAGGCTAGGGCTCCCCTAGCCTTCAGGCTAGGGCACCCCTAGGCTTTAGGCTAGGGCTCCCCTAGGCTAAGGATAGGGCTCCCCTAGCCTTCAGGCTAGGGCACACCTAGGCTTTAGGCTCCCTAGGCTAAGGCTAGGGCTCCCCTAGCCTTCAGGCTAGGGCACCCCTAGGCTTTAGCCTAGGGCTCCCCTAGGCTAAGGCTAGGGCTCCCCTAGCCTTCAGGCTAGGGCACCCCTAGGCTTTAGGCTCCCCTAGGCTAAGGCTAGGGCTCCCCTAGCCTTCAGGCTAGGGCACCCCTAGGCTTTAGGCTAGGCCACCCCTAGGCTAAGGCTAGGGCTCCCCTAGCCTTAAGGCTAGGGCACCCCTAGGCTTTAGGCTCCCCTAGGCTAAGGCTAGGGCTCCCCTAGCCTTCAGGCTTGGGCACCCCTAGGCTTTAGGCTCCCCTAGGCTAAGGCTAGGGCTCCCCTAGCCTTCAGGCTAGGGAACCCCTAGGCTTTAGGCTAGGGGTTCCCTAGGCTAAGGCTAGGGCTACCCTAGCCTTCAGGCTAGGGCACCCCTAGGCTTTAGGCTCCCCTAGGCTAAGGCTAGGGCTCCCCTAGCCTTCAGGGTATGGCACCCCTAGGCTTTAGGCTAGGGCTCCCCTAGGCTAAGGCTAGGGCTCCCCTAGCCTTCAGGCTATGGCACCCCTAGGCTTTAGGCTCCCCTAGGCTAAGGCTAGGGCTCCCCTAGCCTTCAGGCTAGGGCACCCCTAGGCTTTAGGCTCCCCTAGGCTAAGGCTAGGGCTCCCCTAGCCTTCAGGCTAGGGCACCCCTAGGCTTTAGGCTAGGGCTCCCCTAGGCTAAGGCTAGGGCTCCCCCAGCCTTCAGGCTAGGGCAACCCTAGGTTTTAGGCTGCCCTAGGCTAAGGCTAGGGCTCCCCTAGCCTTCAGGCTAGGGCACCCCTAGGCTTTAGGCTAGGGCTCCCCTAGGCTAAGGCTAGGGCTCCCCTAGCCTTCAGGCTAGGGCACCCCTAGGCTTTAGGCTCCCCTAGGCTAAGGCTAGGGCTCCCCTAGCCTTCAGGCTAGGGCACCCCTAGGCTTTAGGCTAGGGCTCCCCTAGGCTAAGGCTAGGGCCCCCCTAGCCTTCAGTCTAGGGCACCCCTAGGGTTTAGGCTAGGGCTCCCCTAGGCTAAGGCTAGGGCTCCCCTAGCCTTCAGGCTAGGGCACCCCTAGGCTTTAGGCTCCCCTAGGCTAAGGCTAAGGCTCCCCTAGCCTTCAGGCTAGGGCACCCCTAGCCTTCAGGCTAGGGCACCCCTAGGCTTTAGGCTAGGGCTCCCCTAGGCTAAGGCTAGGGCTCCCCTAGCCTTCAGGCTAGGGCACCCCTAGGCTTTAGGCTCCCCTAGGCTAAGGCTAGGGCTCCCCTAGCCTTCAGGCTAGGGCACCCCTAGGCTTTAGGCTAGGGCTCCCCTAGGCTAAGGCTAGGGCTCCCCTAGCCTTCAGGCTAGGGCACCCCTAGGCTTTAGGCTCCCCTAGGCTAAGGTTAGGGCTCCCCTAGCCTTCAGGCTAGGGCACCCCTAGGCTTTAGGCTAGGGCTCCCCTAGGCTAAGGCTAGGGCTCCCCTAGCCTTCAGGCTAGGGCAGCCCTAGGCTTTAGGCTCCCCTAGGCTAAGGCTAGGGCTCCCCTAGCCTTCAGGCTAGGGAACCGCTAGGCTTTAGGCTAGGGCTTCCCTAGGCTAAGGCTAGGGCTCCCCTAGCCTTCAGGTTAGGGCACCCCTAGGCTTTAGGCTCCCCGAGGCTAAGGCTAGGGCTCCCTTAGCCTTCAGGCTATGGCACCCCTAGGCTTTAGGCTAGGGCTCCCCTAGGCTAAGGCTAGGGCTCCCCTAGCCTTCAGGCTAGGGCACCCCTAGGCTTTAGGCTCCCCTAGGCTAAGGCTAGGCCTCCCCAGGCCTTCAGGCTAGGGCACCCCTAGGCTTTAGGCTCCACTAGGCTAAGGCTAGGGCTCCGCTAGCATTCAGGCTAGGGCACCCCTTGGCTTTAGGCTAGGGCTCCCCTAGGCTAAGGCTAGGGCTCCCCTAGCCTTCAGGCTAGGGCACCCCTAGGCTTTAGGCTAGGGCTCCCCTAGGCTAAGGCTAGGGCTCCCCTAGCCTTCAGGCCTGGGCACCCCTAGGCTTTAGGCTAGGGCTCCCCTAGGCTAAGGCTAGGGCTCCCCTAGCCTTCAGGCTAGGGCACTCCTAGGCTTTAGGCTCCCCTACGCTAAGTCTAGGGCTCCCCTAGCCTTCAGGCTAGGGCACCCCTAGGCTTTAGGCTATTGCTCCCCTAGGCTAAGGCTAGGGCTCCCCTAGCCTTCAGGCTAGGGCAACCCTAGGCTTTAGGCTCCCCTAGGCTAAGGCTAGGGCTCCCCTAGCCTTCAGGCTAGGGCACCCCTAGGCTTTAGGCTAGGGCTTCCCTAGGCTAAGGCTAGGGCTCCCCTAGCCTTCAGGCTAGGGCACCCCTAGGCTTTAGGCTCCCCTAGGCTAAGGATAGGGCTCCCCTAGCCTTCAGGCTAGGGCACCCCTAGGCTTTAGGCTAGGGCTCCCCTAGGCTAAGGATAGGGCTCCCCTAGCCTTCAGGCTAGGGCACCCCTAGGCTTTAGGCTCCCCTAGGCCAAGGCTAGGGCTCCCCTAGCCTTCAGGCTAGGGCATCCCTAGGCTTTAACCTAGGGCTCCCCTAGGCTAAGGCTAGGGCTCCCCTAGCCTTCAGGCTAGGGCACCCCTAGGCTTTAGGCTCCCCTAGGCTAAGGCTAGGGCTCCCCTAGCCTTCAGGCTAGGGCACCCCTAGGCTTTAGGATAGGGCACCCCTAGGCTAAGGCTAGGGCTCCCCTAGCCTTCAGGCTAGGGCACCCCTAGGCTTTAGGCTAGGGCTCCCCTAGGCTAAGGCTAGGGCTCCCCTAGCCTTCAGGCTAGGGCACCCCTAGGCTAAGGCTAGGGCTCCCCTAGCCTTCAGGCTAGGGCACCCCTAGGCTTTAGGCTAGGGCTCCCCTAGGCTAAGGCTAGGGCTCCCCTAGCCTTCAGGCTAGGGCACCCCGAGGTTTTAGGGTCCCCTAGGCTAAGGCTAGGGCTCCCCTAGCCTTCAGGCTAGGGCACCCCTAGCCTTCAGGCTAGGGCACCCCTAGGCTTTAGGCTTGGGCTCCCCTAGGCTAAGGCTAGGGCTCCCCTAGCCTTCAGGCTAGGGCAACCCTAGGCTTTAGGCTCCCCTAGGCTAAGGCTAGGGCTCCCCTAGCCTTCAGGCTAGGGCACCCCTAGGCTTTAGGCTAGGGCTCCCCTAGGCTAAGGCTAGGGCTCCCCTAGCCTTCAGGCTAGGGCACCCCTAGGCTTTAGGCTCCCCTAGGCTAAGGCTAGGGCTCCCCTAGCCTTCAGGCTAGGGCACCCCTAGGCTTTAGGCTAGGGCTCCCCTAGGCTAAGGCTAGGGCTCACCTAGCCTTCAGGCTAGGGCACCCCTAGGCTTTAGGCTCCCCTACGCTAAGGCTAGGGCTCCCCTAGCCTTCAGGCTAGGGCACCCCTAGGCTTTAGGCTAGGGCTCCCGTAGGCTAAGGCTAGGGCTCCCCTAGCCTTCAGGCTAGGGCACCCCTAGGCTTTAGGCTAGGGCTCCCCTAGGCTAAGGCTAGGGCTCCCCTAGCCTTCAGGCTTGGGCACCCCTAGGCTTTAGGCTCCCCTAGGCTAAGGCTTGGGCTCCCCTAGCCTTCAGGCTAGGGCACCCCTAGGCTTTAGGCTAGGGCTCCCCTAGGCTAAGGCTAGGGCTCCCCTAGCCTTCAGGCTAGGGCACCCCTAGGCTTTAGGCTCCCCTAGGCTAAGGCTAGGGCACCCCTAGCCTTCAGGCTAGGGAACCCCTAGGCTTTAGGCTAGGGCTTACCTAGGCTAAGGCTAGGGCTCCCCTAGCCTTCAGGTTAGGGCACCCCTAGGCTTTAGGCTAGGGCTCACCTAGGCTAAGGCTAGGGCTCCCCTAGCCTTCAGGCTAGGGCACAACTAGGCTTTAGGCTAGGGCTCCCCTAGGCTAAGGCTAGGGCTCCCCTAGCCTTCAGGCTAGGGCACCCCTAGGCTTTAGGCTCCCCTAGGCTAAGGCTAGGGCTCCCCTAGCCTTCAGGCTAGGGCACCCCTAGGCTTTAGGCTAGGGCTCCCCTAGGCTAAGGCTAGGGCTCCCCTAGCCTTCAGGCTAGGGCACCCCTAGGCTTTAGGCTCCCCTACGCTAAGGCTAGGGCTCCCCTAGCCTTCAGGCTAGGGCACCCCTAGGCTTTAGCCTAGGGCTCCCCTAGGCTAAGGCTAGGGCTCCCCTAGCCTTCAGGCTAGGGCACCCCTAGGCTTTAGGCTCCCCTAGGCTAAGGGGAGGGCTCCCCTAGCCTTCAGGCTAGGGCACCCCTAGGCTTTAGGCTCCCCTAGGCTAAGGATAGGGCTCCCCTAGCCTTCAGGCTAGGGCACCCCTAGGCTTTAGGCTCCCCTAGGCTAAGGCTAGGGCTCCCCTAGCCTTCAGGCTAGGGCACCCCTAGGCTTTAGCCTAGGGCTCCCCTAGGCTAAGGCTAGGGCTCCCCTAGCCTTCAGGCTAGGGCACCCCTAGGCTTTAGGCTCCCCTAGGCTAAGGCTAGGGCTCCCCTAGCCTTCAGGCTAGGGCACCCCTAGGCTTTAGGCTAGGGCACCCCTAGGCTAAGGCTAGGGCTCCCCTAGCCTTAAGGCTAGGGAACCTCTAGGCTTTAGGCTCCCCTAGGCTAAGGCTAGGGCACCCCTATCTTCAGGCTAGGGCACCCCTAGGCTTTAGGCTAGGGCTCCTCTAGGCTAAGGCTAGGGCTCCCCTAGCCTTCGGGCTTCGGCACCCCTAGGCTTTAGGCTCCCCTAGGCTAAGGCTAGGGCTCCCCTAGCCTTCAGGCTAGGGAACCCCTAGGCTTTAGGCTAGGGGTTCCCTAGGCTAAGGCTAGGGCTCCCCTAGCCTTCAGGCTAGGGCACCCCTAGGCTTTAGGCTCCCCTAGGCTAAGGCTAGGGCTCCTCTAGCCTTCAGGCTATGGCACCCCTAGGCTTTAGGCTAGGGCTCCCCTAGGCTAAGGCTAGGGCTCCCCTAGCCTTCAGGCTAGGGCACCCCTAGGCTTTAGGCTCCCCTAGGCTAAGGCTAGGGCTCCCCTAGCCTTCAGGCTAGGGCACCCCTAGGCTTTAGGCTAGGGCTCCCCTAGGCTAAGGCTAGGGCTCCCCTAGCCTTCAGGTTAGGGCACCCCTAGGCTTTAGGCTCCCCTAGGCTAAGGCTAGGGCTCCCCTAGCCTTCAGGCTAGGGCACCCCTAGGCTTTAGGCTAGGGCTCCCCTAGGCTAAGGCTAGGGCTCCCCTAGCCTTCAGGCTAGGGCACCCCTAGGCTTTAGGCTCCCCTAGGCTAAGGCTAGGTTTCCCCTAGCCTTCAAGCTAGGGAACCCCTAGGCTTTAGGCTCTCCTAGGCTAAGGCTAGGGCTCCCCTAGCCTTCAGGCTAGGGCACCCTTGGCTTTAGGCTAGGGCTCCCCTAAGCTAAGGCTAGGGCTCCCCTAGCCTTCAGGCTAGGGCACCCCTAGGCTTCAGGCTAGGGCACCCCTATGATTTAGGCTAGGGCTCCCCTAGGCTAAGGCTAGGGCTCCCCTAGCCTTCAGGTTAGGGCACCCATAGGCTTTAGGCTAGGGCTCCCCTAGGCTAAGGCTAGGGCTCCCCTAGCCTTCAGGCTAGGGCACCCCTAGGCTTTAGGCTAGGGCTCCCCTACGCTAAGGCTAGGGCTCCCCTAGCCTTCAGCATAGGGCACCCCTAGGCTTTAGGCTAGGGCTCCCCTAGGCTAAGGCTAGGGCTCCCCTAGCATTCAGGCTAGGGCACCCCTAGGCTTTAGGCTAGGGCTCCTCGAGGCTAAGGCTAGGGCTCCCCTAGCCTTCAGGCTAGGGCACAACTAGGCTTTAGGCTAGGGCACCCCAAGGCTTTAGGCTAGGGCTCCCCTAGGCTAAGGATAGGGCTCCCCTAGCCTTCAGGCTAGGGCACCCCTAGGCTTTAGGCTCCCCTAGGCTAAGGCTAGGTCTCCCCTAGCCTTCAGGCTAGGGCACCCCTAGGCTTTAGCCTAAGGTTCCCCTAGGCTAAGGCTAGGGCTCCCATAGCCTTCAGGCTAGGGCACCCCTAGGCTTTAGGCTCCCCTAGGCTAAGGCTAGGGCTCCCCTAGCCTTCAGGCTAGGGCACCCCTAGGCTTTAGGCTAGGGCACCCCTAGGCTAAGGCTAGGGCTCCCCTAGCCTTAAGGCTAGGGCACCCCTAGGCTTTAGGCTCCCCTAGGCTAAGGCTAGGGCTCCCCTAGCCTTCAGGCTAGGGCACCCCTAGGCTTTAGGCTAGGGCTCCCCTAGGCTAAGGCTAGGGCTCCCCAAGCCTTCAGGCTTCCGCACCCCTAGGCTTTAGGCTCCCCTAGGCTAAGGCTAGGGCTCCCCTAGCCTTCAGGCTAGGGAACCCCTAGGCTTTAGGCTAGGGGTTCCCTAGGCTAAGGCTAGGGCTCCCCTAGCCTTCAGGCTAGGGCACCCCTAGGCTTTAGGCTCCCCTAGGCTAAGGCTAGGGCTCCCCTAGACTTCAGGCTATAGCACCCCTAGTCTTTAGGCTAGGGCTCCCCTAGGCTAAGGCTAGGGCTCCCCTAGCCTTCAGGCTAGTGCACCCCTAGGCTTTAGGCGCCCCTAGGCTAAGGCTAGGGCTCCCCTAGCCTTCAGGCTAGGGCACCCCTAGGCTTTAGGCTCCCCTAGGCTAAGGCTAGGGCTCCCCTAGCCTTCAGGCTAGGGCACCCCTAGGCTTTAGGCTAGGGCTCCCCTAGGCTAAGGCTAGGGCTCCCCCAGCCTTCAGGCTAGGGCGACCCTAGGCTTTAGGCTGCCCTAGGCTAAGGCTAGGGCTCCCCTAGCCTTCAGGCTAGGGCACCCCTAGGCTTTAGGCTAGGGCTCCCCTAGGCTAAGGCTAGGGCTCCCCTAGCCTTCAGGCTAGGGCACCCCTAGGCTTTAGGCTAGGGCTCCCCTAGGCTAAGGCTAGGGCTCCCCTAGCCTTCAGGCTAGGGCACCACTAGGCTTTAGGCTAGGGCTCCCCTAGGCTAAGGCTAGGGCTCCCCTAGCCTTCAGGCTAGGGCACCCCTAGGCTTTAGGCTAGGGCTCCCCTAGGCTAAGGCTAGGGCTCCCCTAGCCTTCAGGCTAGGGCACCCCTAGGCTTTAGGGTCCTCTAGGCTAAGGCTAGTGCTCCCCTAGCCTTCAGGCTAGGGCACCCCTAGCCTTCAGGCTAGGGCACCCCTAGGCTTTAGGCTAGGGCTCCCCTAGGCTAAGGCTAGGGCTCCCCTAGCCTTCAGGCTAGGGCACCCCTAGGCTTTAGGCTCCCCTAGGCTAAGGCTAGGGCTCCCCTAGCCTTCAGGCTAGGGCACCCCTAGGCTTTAGGCTAGGGCTCCCCTAGGCTAAGGCTAGGGCTCCCCTAGCCTTCAGGCTAGGGCACCCCTAGGCTTTAGGCTCCCCTAGGCTAAGGCTAGGGCTCCCCTAGCCTTCAGGCTAGGGAACCCCTAGGCTTTAGGCTAGGGCTTCCCTAGGCTTAGGCTAGGGCTCCCCTAGCCTTCAGGTTAGGGCACCCCTAGGCTTTAGGCTCCCCGAGGCTATGGCTAGGGCTCCCTTAGCCTTCAGGCTATGGCACCCCTAGGCTTTAGGCTAGGGCTCCCCTAGGCTAAGGCTAGTGCTCCCCTAGCCTTCAGGCTAGGGCACCCCTAGGCTTTAGGCTCCCCTAGGCTAAGGCTAGGCCTCCCCTAGCCTTCAGGCTAGGGAACCCCTAGGCTTTAGGCTCCCCTAGGCTAAGGCTAGGG
This sequence comes from Tenrec ecaudatus, assembly GCF_050624435.1. Taxonomy (NCBI): domain Eukaryota; kingdom Metazoa; phylum Chordata; class Mammalia; order Afrosoricida; family Tenrecidae; genus Tenrec; species Tenrec ecaudatus. Next base: position 21,070 of record NW_027458509.1, on the reverse strand, counting down.
CTCCCCTAGCATTCAGGCAGGGCACCCCTTGGCTTTGGGCTAGGGCTCCCCTAGGCTAAGGCTAGGACTCCCCTAGCCTTCAGGCTAGGGAAACCCTAGGCTTTAGGCTCCCCTAGGCTAAGGCTAGGGCTCCCCTAGCCTTCAGGCTAGGGCACCCCTAGGCTTTAGGCTCCCCTAGGCTAAGGCTAGGGCTCCCCTAGCCTTCAGGCTAGGGCACCCCTAGGCTTTAGGCTAGGGCTCCCCTAGGCTAAGGCTAGGGCTCCCCTAGCCTTCAGGCTAGGGCACACCTAGGCTTTCGGCTCGGGCTCCCCTAGGCTAAGGCTAGGGCTCCCCTAGCCTTCAGGCTAGGGCACCCCTAGGCGTTCGACTCCCCTAGGATAAGGCTAGGGCTCCCCTAGCCTTGAGGCTAGGGCACCCCTACGCTTTCGGCTCCCCTAGGCTAAGGCTATGGCTCCCCTAGCCTTCAGGCTAGGGCACACCTAGGCTTTAGGCCAGGGCTCCCCTAGGCTAAGGCTAGGGTTCCCCTAGCTTTCAGGCTAGGGCACCCCTAGGCTTTCGGCTCCCCTAGGCTAAGGCTAGGGCTCCCATAGCCTTCAGGCTAGGGCACCCCTAGACTTTCGGCTAGGGCTCCCCTAGGCTAAGGCTAGGGCTCCCTTAGCCTTCAGTTTAGGGCACCCCTAGGCTTTCGGCTCCCCTAGGCTAAGGCTAGGGCTCCCCTAGCCTTCAGGCTAGGGCACCCCTAGGCTTTCGGCTAGGGCTCCCCTAGGCTAAGGCTAGGGCTCCCCTAGCCTTCAGGCTAGGGCACCCCTAGGCTTTCGGCTAGGGCTCCCCTAGGCTAAGGCTAGGGCTCCCCTAGCCTTCAGGCTAGGGCACCCCTAGGCTTTCGGCTAGGGCTCACCTAGGCTAAGGCTAGGGCTCCCCTAGCCTTCAGGCTAGGGCACGCCTAGGCTTTCGGCTAGGGCTCCCCTAGGCTAAGGCTATGGCTTCTATAGCCTTCAGGCTAGGGCACCCCTGGTCTAAGGCTAGGGCACCCCTAGGCTAAGGCTAGGGCTCCCCTAGCCTTCAGGCTAGGGCACCCCTAGGCTTTAGGCTAGGGCTCCCATAGGCTAAGGCTAGGGCTGCCCTAGCCTTCAGGCTAGGGCACCCCGAAGCTTTAGGCTAGGGCTCCCCTAGGCTAAGGTTAGGGCTCCCCTAGCCTTCAGACTAGGGCACCCCTAGGCTTTCGGCTAGGGCTCCCCTATGCTAAGGCTAGGGCTCCCATAGCCTTCAGGCTAGGGCACCCCTAGGCTTTAGGCTAGGGCTCCCCTAGGCTACGGCTAGGGCTCCCCTAGCCTTCAGGCTAGGGCACCCCTAGGCTTTCGGCTCCCCTAGGCTACGGCTAGGGTTCCCCTAGCCTTCAGGCTAGGGCTCCCCTAGGCTTTCGGCTCCCCTAGGCTACGGCTAGGGCTCCCCTAGCCTTCAGGCTAGGGCACCCCTAGGCTTTCGGCTCGGGCTCCCCTAGGCTACGGCTAGGGCTCCCCTAGCCTTCAGGCTAGGGCACCCCTAGGCTTTCGGCTCGGGCTCCCCTAGGCTAAGGCTAGGGCTCCCCTAGCCTTCAGGCTAGGGCACCCCTAGGCTTTCGGCTCGTTCTCCCCTAGGCTACGGCAAGGGCTCCCCTAGCCTTCAGGCTAGGGCACCCCTAGGCTTTAGGCTAGGGCTCCCCTAGGCTAAGGCTAGGGCTCCCCTAGCCTTCAGGCTAGGGCACCCCTAGGCTTTAGGCTAGGGCTCCCCTAGGCTAAGGCTAGGACTCCCCTAGCCTTCAGGTTAGGGTACCCGTAGGCTTTAGGCTAGGGCTCCCCTAGGCTAAGGCTAGGGCTCCCCTAGCCTTCAGGCTAGGGCACCCCTAGGCTTTAGGCTAGGGCTCCCCTAAGCTAAGGGTAGGGCTCCCCTAGCCTTCAGGCTAGGGCACCCCTAGGCTTTAGGCTAGGGCTCCCCTAGGCTAAGGCTAGGGCTCCCCTAGCATTCAGGCTAGGGCACCCCTAGGCTTTAGGCTAGGGCTCCCCTAAGCTAAGGCTAGGGCTCCCCTAGCCATCAGGCTAGGGCACAACTAGGCTTTAGGCTAGGGCTCCCCTAGGCTAAGGCTAGGGCTCCCCTAGCCTTCAGGCTAGGGCACCCCTAGGCTTTAGGCTCCCCTAGGCTAAGGCTAGGGCTCCCCTAGCCTTCAGGCTAGGGCACCCCTAGGCTTTAGGCTAGGGCTCCCCTAGGCTAAGGCTAGGGCTCCCCTAGCCTTCAGGCTAGGGCACCCCTAGGCTTTAGGCTCCCCTAGGCTAAGGCTAGGGCTCCCCTAGCCTTCAGGCTAGGGCACCCCTAGGCTTTAGGCTAGGGCTCCCCTAGGCTAAGGATAGGGCTCCCCTAGCCTTCAGGCTAGGGCACACCTAGGCTTTAGGCTCCCTAGGCTAAGGCTAGGGCTCCCCTAGCCTTCAGGCTAGGGCACCCCTAGGCTTTAGCCTAGGGCTCCCCTAGGCTAAGGCTAGGGCTCCCCTAGCCTTCAGGCTAGGGCACCCCTAGGCTTTAGGCTCCCCTAGGCTAAGGCTAGGGCTCCCCTAGCCTTCAGGCTAGGGTACCCCTAGGCTTTAGGCTAGGCCACCCCTAGGCTAAGGCTAGGGCTCCCCTAGCCTTAAGGCTAGGGCACCCCTAGGCTTTAGGCTCCCCTAGGCTAAGGCTAGGGCTCCCCTAGCCTTCAGGCTTGGGCACCCCTAGGCTTTAGGCTCCCCTAGGCTAAGGCTAGGGCTCCCCTAGCCTTCAGGCTAGGGAACCCCTAGGCTTTAGGCTAGGGGTTCCCTAGGCTAAGGCTAGGGCTCCCCTAGCCTTCAGGCTAGGGCACCCCTAGGCTTTAGGCTCCCCTAGGCTAAGGCTAGGGCTCCCCTAGCCTTCAGGCTATGGCACCCCTAGGCTTTTGGCTAGGGCTCCCCTAGGCTAAGGCTAGGGCTCCCCTAGCCTTCAGGCTATGGCACCCCTAGGCTTTAGGCTCCCCTAGGCTAAGGCTAGGGCACCCCTAGCCTTCAGGCTAGGGCACCCCTAGGCTTTAGGCTCCCCTAGGCTAAGGCTAGGGCTCCCCTAGCCTTCAGGCTAGGGCACCCCTAGGCTTTAGGCTAGGGCTCCCCTAGGCTAAGGCTAGGGCTCCCCCAGCCTTCAGGCTAGGGCAACCCTAGGTTTTAGGCTGCCCTAGGCTAAGGCTAGGGCTCCCCTAGCCTTCAGGTTAGGGCACCCCTAGGCTTTAGGCTAGGGCTCCCCTAGGCTAAGGCTAGGGCTCCCCTAGCCTTCAGGCTAGGGCACCCCTAGGCTTTAGGCTCCCCTAGGCTAAGGCTAGGGCTCCCCTAGCCTTCAGGCTAGGGCACCCCTAGGCTTTAGGCTAGGGCTCCCCTAGGCTAAGGCTAGGGCTCCCCTAGCCTTCAGTCTAGGGCACCCCTAGGGTTTAGGCTAGGGCTCCCCTAGGCTAAGGCTAGGGCTCCCCTAGCCTTCAGGCTAGGGCACCCCTAGGCTTTAGGCTCCCCTAGGCTAAGGCTGAGGCTCCCCTAGCCTTCAGGCTAGGGCACCCCTAGCCTTCAGGCTAGGGCACCCCTAGGCTTTAGGCTAGGGCTCCCCTAGGCTAAGGCTAGGGCTCCCCTAGCCTTCAGGCTAGGGCACCCCTAGGCTTTAGGCTCCCCTAGGCTAAGGCTAGGGCTCCCCTAGCCTTCAGGCTAGGGCACCCCTAGGCTTTAGGCTAGGGCTCCCCTAGGCTAAGGCTAGGGCTCCCCTAGCCTTCAGGCTAGGGCACCCCTAGGCTTTAGGCTCCCCTAGGCTAAGGCTAGGGCTCCCCTAGCCTTCAGGCTAGGGCACCCCTAGGCTTTAGGCTAGGGCTCCCCTAGGCTAAGGCTAGGGCTCCCCTAGCCTTCAGGCTAGGGCAGCCCTAGGCTTTAGGCTCCCCTAGGCTAAGGCTAGGGCTCCCCTAGCCTTCAGGCTAGGGATCCCCTAGGCTTTAGGCTAGGGCTTCCCTAGGCTAAGGCTAGGGCTCCCCTAGCCTTCAGGTTAGGGCACCCCTAGGCTTTAGGCTCCCCGAGGCTAAGGCTAGGGCTCCCTTAGCCTTCAGGCTATGGCACCCCTAGGCTTTAGGCTAGGGCTCCCCTAGGCTAAGGCTAGGGCTCCCCTAGCCTTCAGGCTAGGGCACCCCTAGGCTTTAGGCTCCCCTAGGCTAAGGCTAGGGCTCCCCAGGCCTTCAGGCTAGGGCACCCCTAGGCTTTAGGCTCCACTAGGCTAAGGCTAGGGCTCCGCTAGCATTCAGGCTAGGGCACCCCTTGGCTTTAGGCTAGGGCTCCCCTAGGCTAAGGCTAGGGCTCCCCTAGCCTTCAGGCTAGGGCACCCCTAGGCTTTAGGCTCCCCTAGGCTAAGGCTAGGGCTCCCCTAGCCTTCTGGCTAGGGCACCCCTAGGCTTTAGGCTAGGGCTCCCCTAGGCTAAGGCTAGGGCTCCCCTAGCCTTCAGGCTAGGGCACCCCTAGGCTTTAGGCTCCCCTAGGCTAAGGCTAGGGCTCCCCTAGCCTTCAGGCTAGGGCACCCCTAGGCTTTAGGCTAGGGCTCCCCTAGGCTAAGGCTAGGGCTCCCCTAGCCTTCAGGCTAGGGCACACCTAGGCTTTCGGCTCGGGCTCCCCTAGGCTAAGGCTAGGGCTCCCCTAGCCTTCAGGCTAGGGCACCCCTAGGCTTTCGACTCCCCTAGGCTAAGGCTAGGGCTCCCCTAGCCTACAGGCTAGGGCACCCCTACGCTTTCGGCTCCCCTAGGCTAAGGCTATGGCTCCCCTAGCCTTCAGGCTAGGGCACCCCTAGGCTTTAGGCCAGGGCTCCCCTAGGCTAAGGCTAGGGCTCCCCTAGCTTTCAGGCTATGGCACCTCTAGGCTTTCGGCTCCCCTAGGCTAAGGCTATGGCTCCCCTAGCCTTCCGGCTAGGGCACCCCTAGACTTTCAGCTAGGGCTCCCCTAGGCTAAGGCTAGGGCTCCCCTAGCCTTCAGGTTAGGGCACCCCTAGGCTTTCGGCTCCCCTAGGCTAAGGCTAGGGCTCACCTAGCCTTCAGGCTAGGGCACCCCTAGGCTTTCGGCTAGGGCTCCCCTAGGATAAGGCTAGGGCTCCCCTAGCCTCCAGGCTAGGGCACCCCTAGGCTTTCGGCTAGGGCTCACCTAGGCTAAGGCTAGGGCTCCCCTAGCCTTCAGGCTAGGGCACCCCTAGGCTTTCGGCTAGGGCTCCCCTAGGCTAAGGCTAGGGCTTCCCTAGCCTTCAGGCTAGGGCACCCCTGGTCTAAGGCTAGGGCACCCCTAGGCTAAGGCTAGGGCTCCCCTAGCCTTCAGGCTAGGGCACCCCTAGGCTTTAGGCTAGGGCTCCCATAGGCTAAGGATAGGGCTGCCCTAGCCTTCAGGCTAGGGCACCCCTAGGCTTTAGGCTAGGGCTCCCCTAGGCTAAGGCTAGGACTCCCCTAGCCTTCAGGTTAGGGTACCCGTAGGCTTTAGGCTAGGGCTCCCCTAGGCTAAGGCTAGGGCTCCCCTAGCCTTCAGGCTAGGGCACCCCTAGGCTTTAGGCTAGGGCTCCCCTAAGCTAAGGGTAGGGCTCCCCTAGCCTTCAGGCTAGGGCACCCCTAGGCTTTAGGCTAGGGCTCCCCTAGGCTAAGGCTAGGGCTCCCCTAGCATTCAGGCTAGGGCACCCCTAGGCTTTAGGCTAGGGCTCCCCTAAGCTAAGGCTAGGGCTCCCCTAGCCATCAGGCTAGGGCACAACTAGGCTTTAGGCTAGGGCTCCCCTAGGCTAAGGCTAGGGCTCCCCTAGCCTTCAGGCTAGGGCACCCCTAGGCTTTAGGCTCCCCTAGGCTAAGGCTAGGGCTCCCCTAGCCTTCAGGCTAGGGCACCCCTAGGCTTTAGGCTAGGGCTCCCCTAGGCTAAGGCTAGGGCTCCTCTAGCCTTCAGGCTAGGGCACCCCTAGGCTTTAGGCTCCCCTAGGCTAAGGCTAGGGCTCCCCTAGCCTTCAGGCTAGGGCACCCCTAGGCTTTAGGCTAGGGCTCCCCTAGGCTAAGGATAGGGCTCCCCTAGCCTTCAGGCTAGGGCACACCTAGGCTTTAGGCTCCCTAGGCTAAGGCTAGGGCTCCCCTAGCCTTCAGGCTAGGGCACCCCTAGGCTTTAGCCTAGGGCTCCCCTAGGCTAAGGCTAGGGCTCCCCTAGCCTTCAGGCTAGGGCACCCCTAGGCTTTAGGCTCCCCTAGGCTAAGGCTAGGGCTCCCCTAGCCTTCAGGCTAGGGTACCCCTAGGCTTTAGGCTAGGCCACCCCTAGGCTAAGGCTAGGGCTCCCCTAGCCTTAAGGCTAGGGCACCCCTAGGCTTTAGGCTCCCCTAGGCTAAGGCTAGGGCTCCCCTAGCCTTCAGGCTTGGGCACCCCTAGGCTTTAGGCTCCCCTAGGCTAAGGCTAGGGCTCCCCTAGCCTTCAGGCTAGGGAACCCCTAGGCTTTAGGCTAGGGGTTCCCTAGGCTAAGGCTAGGGCTCCCCTAGCCTTCAGGCTAGGGCACCCCTAGGCTTTAGGCTCCCCTAGGCTAAGGCTAGGGCTCCCCTAGCCTTCAGGCTATGGCACCCCTAGGCTTTTGGCTAGGGCTCCCCTAGGCTAAGGCTAGGGCTCCCCTAGCCTTCAGGCTATGGCACCCCTAGGCTTTAGGCTCCCCTAGGCTAAGGCTAGGGCACCCCTAGCCTTCAGGCTAGGGCACCCCTAGGCTTTAGGCTCCCCTAGGCTAAGGCTAGGGCTCCCCTAGCCTTCAGGCTAGGGCACCCCTAGGCTTTAGGCTAGGGCTCCCCTAGGCTAAGGCTAGGGCTCCCCCAGCCTTCAGGCTAGGGCAACCCTAGGTTTTAGGCTGCCCTAGGCTAAGGCTAGGGCTCCCCTAGCCTTCAGGCTAGGGCACCCCTAGGCTTTAGGCTAGGGCTCCCCTAGGCTAAGGCTAGGGCTCCCCTAGCCTTCAGGCTAGGGCACCCCTAGGCTTTAGGCTCCCCTAGGCTAAGGCTAGGGCTCCCCTAGCCTTCAGGCTAGGGCACCCCTAGGCTTTAGGCTAGGGCTCCCCTAGGCTAAGGCTAGGGCTCCCCTAGCCTTCAGTCTAGGGCACCCCTAGGGTTTAGGCTAGGGCTCCCCTAGGCTAAGGCTAGGGCTCCCCTAGCCTTCAGGCTAGGGCACCCCTAGGCTTTAGGCTCCCCTAGGCTAAGGCTGAGGCTCCCCTAGCCTTCAGGCTAGGGCACCCCTAGCCTTCAGGCTAGGGCACCCCTAGGCTTTAGGCTAGGGCTCCCCTAGGCTAAGGCTAGGGCTCCCCTAGCCTTCAGGCTAGGGCACCCCTAGGCTTTAGGCTCCCCTAGGCTAAGGCTAGGGCTCCCCTAGCCTTCAGGCTAGGGCACCCCTAGGCTTTAGGCTAGGGCTCCCCTAGGCTAAGGCTAGGGCTCCCCTAGCCTTCAGGCTAGGGCACCCCTAGGCTTTAGGCTCCCCTAGGCTAAGGCTAGGGCTCCCCTAGCCTTCAGGCTAGGGCACCCCTAGGCTTTAGGCTAGGGCTCCCCTAGGCTAAGGCTAGGGCTCCCCTAGCCTTCAGGCTAGGGCAGCCCTAGGCTTTAGGCTCCCCTAGGCTAAGGCTAGGGCTCCCCTAGCCTTCAGGCTAGGGATCCCCTAGGCTTTAGGCTAGGGCTTCCCTAGGCTAAGGCTAGGGCTCCCCTAGCCTTCAGGTTAGGGCACCCCTAGGCTTTAGGCTCCCCGAGGCTAAGGCTAGGGCTCCCTTAGCCTTCAGGCTAGGGCACCCCTAGGCTTTCGGCTCGGGCTCCCCTAGGCTACGGCTAGGGCTCCCCTAGCCTTCAGGCTAGGGCACCCCTAGGCTTTAGGCTAGGGCTCCGCTAGGCTAAGGCTAGGGCTCCCCTAGCCTTCAGGCTAGGGCACCCCTAGGCTTTAGGCTAGGGCTCCCCTAGGCTAAGGCTAGGACTCCCCTAGCCTTCAGGTTAGGGCACCCGTAGGCTTTAGGCTAGGGCTCCCCTAGGCTAAGGCTAGGGCTCCCCTAGACTTCAGGATAGGGCACCCCTAGGCTTTAGGCTAGGGCTCCCCTAAGCTAAGGCTAGGGCTCCCCTAGCCTTCAGGCTAGGGCACCCCTAGGCTTTAGGCTAGGGCTCCCCTAGGCTAAGGCTAGGGCTCCCCTAGAATTCAGGCTAGGGCACCCCTAGGCTTTAGGCTAGGGCTCCCCTAAGCTAAGGCTAGGGCTCCCCTAGCCTTCAGGCTAGGGCACAACTAGGCTTTAGGCTAGGGCTCCCCTAGGCTAAACTAGGGCTCCCCTAGCCTTCAGGCTAGGGCACCCCTAGGCTTTAGGCCACCCCTAGGCTAAGGCTAGGGCTCCCCTAGCCTTCAGGCTAGGGCACCCCTAGGCTTTAGGCTAGGGCTCCCCTAGGCTAAGGCTAGGGCTCCCCTAGCCTTCAGGCTAGGGCACCCCTAGGCTTTAGGCTCCCCTAGGCTAAGGCTAGGGCTCCCCTAGCCTTCAGGCTAGGGCACCCCTAGGCTTTAGGCTAGGGCTCCCCTAGGCTAAGGCTAGGGCTCCCCTAGCCTTCAGGCTATGGCACCCCTAGGCTTTAGGCTAGGGCTCCCCTAGGCTAAGGCTAGGGCTCCCCTAGCCTTCAGGCTTGGGCACCCCTAGGCTTTAGGCTCCCCTAGGCTAAGGCTAGGGCTCCCCTAGCCTTTAGGCTAGGGAACCCCTAGGCTTTAGGCTAGGGGTTCCCTAGGCTAAGGCTAGGGCTCCCCTAGCCTTCAGGCTAGGGCACCCCTAGGCTTTAGGCTCCCCTAGGCTAAGGCTAGGGCTCCCCTAGCCTTCAGGCTATGGCACCCCTAGGCTTTAGGCTAGGGCTCCCGTAGGCTAAGGCTAGGGCTCCCCTAGCCTTCAGGCTATGGCACCCCTAGGCTTTAGGCTCCCCTAGGCTAAAGCTAGGGCTCCCCTAGCCTTCAGGCTAGGGCGCCCCTAGGCTTTAGGCTCCCCTAGGCTAAGGCTAGGGCTCCCCTAGCCTTCAGGCTAGGGCACCCCTAGGCTTTAGGCCAGGGCTCCCCTAGGCTAAGGCTAGGGCTCCCCCAGCCTTCAGGCTAGGGCAACCCTAGGTTTTAGGCTGCCCTAGGCTAAGGCTAGGGCTCCCCTAGCCTTCAGGCTAGGGCACCCCTAGGCTTTAGGCTAGGGGTCCCCTAGGCTAAGGCTAGGGCTCCCCTAGCCTTCAGGCTAGGGCACCCCTAGGCTTTAGGCTCCCCTAGGCTAAGGCTAGGGCTCCCCTAGCCTTCAGGCTAGGGCACCCCTAGGCTTTAGGCTAGGGCTCCCCTAGGCTAAGGCTAGGGCTCCCCTAGCCTTCAGGCTAGGGCACCCCTAGGGTTTAGGCTAGGGCTCCCCTAGGCTAAGGCTAGGGCTCCCCTAGCCTTCAGGCTAGGGCACCCCTAGGCTTTAGGCTCCCCTAGGCTAAGGCTAAGGCTCCCCTAGCCTTCAGGCTAGGGCACCCCTAGCCTTCAGGCTAGGGCACCCCTAGGCTTTAGGCTAGGGCTCCCCTAGGCTAAGGCTAGGGCTCCCCTAGCCTTCAGGCTAGGGCACCCCTAGGCTTTAGGCTCCCCTAGGCTAAGGCTAGGGCTCCCCTAGCCTTCAGGCTAGGGCACCCCGAGGCTTTAGGCTAGGGATCCCCTAGGCTAAGGCTAGGGCTCCCCTAGCCTTCAGGCTAGGGCACCCCTAGGCTTTAGGCTCCCCTAGGCTAAGGCTAGGGCTCCCTTAGCCTTCAGGCTATGGCACCCCTAGGCTTTAGGCTAGGGCTCCCCTAGGCTAAGGCTAGGGCTCCGCTAGCCTTCAGGCTAGGGCACCCCTAGGCTTTAGGCTCCCCTAGGCTAAGGCTAGGGCTCCCCAGGCCTTCAGGCTAGGGCACCCCTAGGCTTTAGGCTCCACTAGGCTAAGGCTAGGGCTCCGCTAGCATTCAGGCTAGGGAACCCCTTGGCTTTAGGCTAGGGCTCCCCTAGGCTAAGGCTAGGGCTCCCCTAGCCTTCAGGCTAGGGCACCCCTAGGCTTTAGGCTCCCCTAGGCTAAGGCTAGGGCTCCCCTAGCCTTTAGGCTAGGGCACCTCTAGGCTTTAGGCTAGGGCTCCCCTAGGCTAAGGCTAGGGCTCCCCTAGCCTTCAGGCTAGGGCACCCCTAGGCTTTAGGCTCCCCTAGGCTAAGGCTAGGGCTCCCCTAGCCTTCAGGCTAGGGCACCCCTAGGCTTTAGGCTAGGGCTCCCCTAGGCTAAGGCTAGGGCTCCCCTAGCCTTCAGGCTAGGGCACACCTAGGCTTTCGGCTCGGGCTCCCCTAGGCTAAGGCTAGGGCTCCCCTAGCCTTCAGGCTACGGCACCCCTAGGCTTTCGACTCCCCTAGGCTAAGGCTAGGGCTCCCCTAGCCTTCAGGCTAGGGCACCCCTACGCTTTCGGCTCCCCTAGGCTAAGGCTATGGCTCCCCTAGCCTTCAGGCTAGGGCTCCCTAGGCTTTAGGCCAGGGCTCCCCTAGGCTAAGGCTAGGGCTCCCCTAGCTTTCAGGCTATGGAACCTCTAGGCTTTCGGCTCCCCTAGGCTAAGGCTAGGGCTCCCCTAGCCTTCAGGCTAGGGCACCCCTAGACTTTCGGCTAGGGCTCCCCTAGGCTAAGTCTAGGGCTCCCCTAGCCTTCAGGTTAGGGCACCCCTAGGCTTTCGGCTCCCCTAGGCTAAGGCTAGGGCTCCCCTAGCCTTCAGGCTAGGGCACCCCTAGGCTTTCGGCTAGGGCTCCCCTAGGCTAAGGCTAGGGCTCCCCTAGCCTTCAGGCTAGGGCACCCCTAGGCTTTCGGCTAGGGCTCCCCTAGGCTAAGGCTAGGTCTCCCCTAGCCTTCAGGCTAGGGCAACCCTAGGCTTTCGGCTCGGGCTCCCCTAGGCTACGGCTAAGGTTCCCCTAGCCTTCAGGCTAGGGCACCCCTAGGCTTTCGGCTAGGGCTCACCTAGGCTAAGGCTAGGGCTCCCCTAGCCTTCAGGCTAGGGCACCCCTAGGCTTTCGGCTAGGGCTCCCCTAGGCTAAGGCTAGGGCTTCCCTAGCCTTCAGGCTAGGGCACCCCTGGTCTAAGGCTAGGGCACCCCTAGTCTAAGGCTAGGGCTCCCCTAGCCTTCAGGCTAGGGCACCCCTAGGCTTTAGGCTAGGGCTCCCATAGGCTAAGGATAGGGCTGCCCTAGCCTTCAGGCTAGGGCACCCCGAGGCTTTAGGCTAGGGATCCCCTAGGCTAAGGCTAGGGCTCCCCTAGCCTTCAGGCTAGGGCACCCCTAGGCTTTCGGCTAGGGCTCCCCTAGGCTAAGGCTAGGGCTCCCATAGCCTTCAGGCTAGGGCACCCCTAGGCTTTAGGCTAGGGCTCCCCTAGGCTACGGCTAGGGCTCCCCTAGCCTTCAGGCTAGGGCACCCCGAGGCTTTCGGCTCCACTAGGCTACGGCTAGGGTTCCCCTAGCTTCAGGCTAGGGCTCGCCTAGGCTTTCGGCTCCCCTTGGCTACGGCTAGGGCTCCCCTAGCCTTCAGGCCAGGGCACCCCTAGGCTTTCGGCTCGGGCTCCCATAGGCTACGGCTAGGGCTCCCCTAGCCTTCAGGCTAGGGCACCCCTAGGCTTTCGGCTCGGGTTCCCCTAGGCTACGGCTAGGGCTCCCCTAGCCTTCAGGCTAGGGCACCCCTAGGCTTTCGGCTCGTTCTCCCCTAGGCTATGGCTAGGGCTCCCCTAGCCTTCAGGCTAGGGCACCCCTAGGCTTTAGGCTAGGGCTCCCCTAGGCTAAAGCTAGGGCTCCCCTAGCCTTCAGGCTAGGGCACCCCTAGGCTTTAGGCTAGGGCTCCCCTAGCCTTCAGGTTAGGGCACCCGTAGGCTTTAGGCTAGGGCTCCCCTAGGGTAAGGCTAGGGCTCCCCTAGCCTTCAGGCTATGGCACCCCTAGGCTTTAGGCTAGGGCTCCCCTAGGCTAAGGCTAGGGCTCCCCTAGCCTTCAGGCTAGGGCACCCCTAGGCTTTAAGCTAGGGCTCCCCTAGGCTAAGGCTAGGGCTCCCCTAGCATTCAGGCTAGGGCACCCCTAGGCTTTAGGCTAGGGCTCACCTAGGCTAAGGCTAGGGCTCCCCTAGCCTTCAGGCTAGGGCACAACTAGGCTTTAGGCTAGGGCTCCCCTAGGCTAAGGCTAGGGCTCCCCTAGCCTTCAGGCTAGGGCACCCCTAGGCTTTAGGCTCCCCTAGGCTAGGCTAGGGCTCCCCTAGCCTTCAGGCTAGGGCACCCCTAGGCTTTAGGCTTGGGCTCCCCTAGGCTAAGGCTAGGGCTCCCCTAGCCTTCAGGCTAGGGCACCCCTAGGCTTTAGGCTCCCCTAGGCTAAGGCAAGGGCTCCCCTAGCCTTCAGGCTAGGGCAACCCTAGGCTTTAGGCTAGGGCTCCCCTAGGCTAAGGCTAGGGCTCCCCTAGCCTTCAGGCTAGGGCAACCCTAGGCTTTAGGCTGCCCTAGGCTAAGGCTAGGGCTCCCCTAGCCTTCAGGCTAGGGCACCCCTAGGCTTTAGGCTAGGGCTTCCCTAGGCTAAGGCTAGGGCTCCCCTAGCCTTCAGGCTAGGGCACCCCTAGGCTTTAGGCTCCCCTAGGCTAAGGCTAGGGCTCCCCTAGCCTTCACGCTAGGGCACCCCTATGCTTTAGGCTAGGGCTCCCCTAGGCTAAGGATAGGGCTCCCCTAGCCTTCAGGCTAGGGCACCCCTAGGCTTTTGCTCCCCTAGGCTAAGGCTAGGGCTCCCCTAGCCTTCAGGCTAGGGCACCCCTAGGCTTTAGCCTAGGGCTCCCCTAGGCTAAGGCTAGGGCTCCCCTAGCCTTCAGGCTAGGACACCCCTAGGCTTTAGACTCCCCTAGGCTAAGGCTAGGGCTCCCCTAGCCTTCAGGCTAGGGCACCCCTAGGCTTTAGGCTAGGGCACCCCTAGGCTAAGGCTAGGGCTTCCCTAGCCTTAAGGCTAGGGCACCCCTAGGCTTTAGGCTCCCCTAGGCTAAGGCTAGGGCTCCCCTAGCCTTCAGGCTAGGGCACCCCTAGGCTTTAGGCTAGGGCTCCCCTAGGCTAAGGCTAGGGCTCCCCTAGCCTTCAGGCTTGGGCACCCCTAGGCTTTAGGCTCCCCTAGGCTAAGGCTAGGGCTCCCCTAGCCTTCAGGCTAGGGAACCCCTAGGCTTTAGGCTAGGGGTTCCCTAGGCTAAGGCTAGGGCTCCCCTAGCCTTCAGGCTAGGGCACCCCTAGGCTTTAGGCTCCCCTAGGCTAAGGCTAGGGCTCCCCTAGCCTTCAGGCTATGGCACCCCTAGGCTTTATGCTAGGGCTCCCCTAGGCTAAGGCTAGGGCTCCCCTAGCCTTCAGGCTAGGGCACCCCTAGGCTTTAGGCTCCCCTAGGCTAAGGCTAGGGCTCCCCTAGCCTTCAGGCTAGGCCACCCCCAGACTTTCGACTAGGGCTCCCCTAGGCTAAGGCTAGGGCTCCCCTATCCTTCAGGTTAGGGCACCCCTAGGCTTTCGGCTCCCCTAGGCTAAGGCTAGGGCTCCCCTAGCCTTCAGGCTAGGGCACCCCTAGGCTTTCGGCTAGGGCTCCCCTAGGCTAAGGCTAGGGCTCCCCTAGCCTTCAGGCTAGGGCACCCCTAGGCTTTCGGCTAGGGCTCCCCTAGGCTAAGGCTAGGGCTCCCCTAGCCTTCAGGCTAGGGCACCCCTAGGCTTTCGGCTCGGGCTCCCCTAGGCTACGGCTAGGGCTCCCCTAGCCTTCAGGCTAGGGCACCCCTAGGCTTTCGGCTAGGGCTCACCTAGGCTAAGGCTAGGGCTCCCCTAGCCTTCAGGCTAGGGTACGCCTAGGCTTTCGGCTAGGGCTCCCCTAGGCTAGGGCTATGGCTTCTATAGCCTTCAGGCTAGGGCACCACTGGTCTAAGGCTAGGGCACCCCTAGGCTAAGGCTAGGGCTCCCCTAGCCTTCAGGCTAGGGCACCCCTAGGCTTTAGGCTAGGGCTCCCATAGGCTAAGGCTAGGGCTGCCCTAGCCTTCAGGCTAGGGCACCCCGAGGCTTTAGGCTAGGGCTCCCCTAGGCTAAGGTTAGGGCTCCCCTAGCCTTCAGGCTAGGGCACCCCTAGGCTTTCGGCTAGGGCTCCCCTATGCTAAGGCTAGGGCTCCCATAGCCTTCGGGCTAGGGCACCCCTAGGCTTTAGGCTAGGGCTCCCCTAGGCTACGGCTAGGGCTCCCCTAGCCTTCAGGCTAGGGCACCCCTAGGCTTTCGGCTCCCCTAGGCTACGGCTAGGGTTCCCCTAGCCTTCAGGCTAGGGCTCCCCTAGGCTTTCGGCTGCCCTAGGCTACGGCTAGGGCTCCCCTAGCCGTCAGGCTAGGGCACCCCTAGGCTTTCTGCTGGGCTCCCCTAGGCTACGGCTAGGGCTCCCCTAGCCTTCAGGCTAGGGCACCCCTAGGCTTTCGGCTCGGGCTCCCCTAGGCTACGGCTAGGGCTCCCCTAGCCTTCAGGCTAGGGCACCCCTAGGCTTTAGGCTAGGGCTCCGCTAGGCTAAGGCTAGGGCTCCCCTAGCCTTCAGGCTAGGGCACCCCTAGGCTTTAGGCTAGGGCTCCCCTAGGCTAAGGCTAGGACTCCCCTAGCCTTCAGGTTAGGGCACCCGTAGGCTTTAGGCTAGGGCTCCCCTAGGCTAAGGCTAGGGCTCCCCTAGACTTCAGGATAGGGCACCCCTAGGCTTTAGGCTAGGGCTCCCCTAAGCTAAGGCTAGGGCTCCCCTAGCCTTCAGGCTAGGGCACCCCTAGGCTTTAGGCTAGGGCTCCCCTAGGCTAAGGCTAGGGCTCCCCTAGAATTCAGGCTAGGGCACCCCTAGGCTTTAGGCTAGGGCTCCCCTAAGCTAAGGCTAGGGCTCCCCTAGCCTTCAGGCTAGGGCACAACTAGGCTTTAGGCTAGGGCTCCCCTAGGCTAAACTAGGGCTCCCCTAGCCTTCAGGCTAGGGCACCCCTAGGCTTTAGGCCACCCCTAGGCTAAGGCTAGGGCTCCCCTAGCCTTCAGGCTAGGGCACCCCTAGGCTTTAGGCTAGGGCTCCCCTAGGCTAAGGCTAGGGCTCCCCTAGCCTTCAGGCTAGGGCACCCCTAGGCTTTAGGCTCCCCTAGGCTAAGGCTAGGGCTCCCCTAGCCTTCAGGCTAGGGCACCCCTAGGCTTTAGGCTAGGGCTCCCCTAGGCTAAGGCTAGGGCTCCCCTAGCCTTCAGGCTAGGGCACCCCTAGGCTTTAGGCTCCCCTAGGCTAAGGCTAGGGCTCCCCTAGCCTTCAGGATAGGGCACCCCTAGGCTTTAAGCTAGGGCTTTCCTAGGCTAAGTCTAGGGTTCCCCTAGCCTTCAGGCTAGGGCAACCCTAGGCTTTAGGCTCCCCTAGGCTAAGGCTAGGGCTCCCCTAGCCTTCAGGCTAGGGCACCCCTAGGCTTTAGGCTAGGGCTCCCCTAGGCTAAGGATAGGGCTCCCCTAGCCTTCAGGCTAGGGCACCCCTAGGCTTTAGGCTCCCTAGGCTAAGGCTAGGGCTCCCCTAGCCTTCAGGCTAGGGCACCCCTAGGCTTTAGCCTAGGGCTCCCCTAGGCTAAGGCTAGGGCTCCCCTAGCCTTCAGGCTAGGGCACCCCTAGGCTTTAGGCTCCCCTAGGCTAAGGCTAGGGCTCCCCTAGCCTTCAGGCTAGGGCACCCCTAGGCTTTAGGCTAGGGCACCCCTAGGCTAAGGCTAGGGCTCCCCTAGCCTTAAGGCTAGGGCACCCCTAGGCTTTAGGCTCCCCTAGGCTAAGGCTAGGGCTCCCCTAGCCTTCAGGCTATGGCACCCCTAGGCTTTAGGCTAGGGCTCCCCTAGGCTAAGGCTAGGGCTCCCCTAGCCTTCAGGCTTGGGCACCCCTAGGCTTTAGGCTCCCCTAGGCTAAGGCTAGGGCTCCCCTAGCCTTTAGGCTAGGGAACCCCTAGGCTTTAGGCTAGGGGTTCCCTAGGCTAAGGCTAGGGCTCCCCTAGCCTTCAGGCTAGGGCACCCCTAGGCTTTAGGCTCCCCTAGGCTAAGGCTAGGGCTCCCCTAGCCTTCAGGCTATGGCACCCCTAGGCTTTAGGCTAGGGCTCCCGTAGGCTAAGGCTAGGGCTCCCCTAGCCTTCAGGCTATGGCACCCCTAGGCTTTAGGCTCCCCTAGGCTAAAGCTAGGGCTCCCCTAGCCTTCAGGCTAGGGCGCCCCTAGGCTTTAGGCTCCCCTAGGCTAAGGCTAGGGCTCCCCTAGCCTTCAGGCTAGGGCACCCCTAGGCTTTAGGCCAGGGCTCCCCTAGGCTAAGGCTAGGGCTCCCCCAGCCTTCAGGCTAGGGCAACCCTAGGTTTTAGGCTGCCCTAGGCTAAGGCTAGGGCTCCCCTAGCCTTCAGGCTAGGGCACCCCTAGGCTTTAGGCTAGGGGTCCCCTAGGCTAAGGCTAGGGCTCCCCTAGCCTTCAGGCTAGGGCACCCCTAGGCTTTAGGCTCCCCTAGGCTAAGGCTAGGGCTCCCCTAGCCTTCAGGCTAGGGCACCCCTAGGCTTTAGGCTAGGGCTCCCCTAGGCTAAGGCTAGGGCTCCCCTAGCCTTCAGGCTAGGGCACCCCTAGGGTTTAGGCTAGGGCTCCCCTAGGCTAAGGCTAGGGCTCCCCTAGCCTTCAGGCTAGGGCACCCCTAGGCTTTAGGCTCCCCTAGGCTAAGGCTAAGGCTCCCCTAGCCTTCAGGCTAGGGCACCCCTAGCCTTCAGGCTAGGGCACCCCTAGGCTTTAGGCTAGGGCTCCCCTAGGCTAAGGCTAGGGCTCCCCTAGCCTTCAGGCTAGGGCACCCCTAGGCTTTAGGCTCCCCTAGGCTAAGGCTAGGGCTCCCCTAGCCTTCAGGCTAGGGCACCCCGAGGCTTTAGGCTAGGGATCCCCTAGGCTAAGGCTAGGGCTCCCCTAGCCTTCAGGCTAGGGCACCCCTAGGCTTTAGGCTCCCCTAGGCTAAGGCTAGGGCTCCCTTAGCCTTCAGGCTATGGCACCCCTAGGCTTTAGGCTAGGGCTCCCCTAGGCTAAGGCTAGGGCTCCGCTAGCCTTCAGGCTAGGGCACCCCTAGGCTTTAGGCTCCCCTAGGCTAAGGCTAGGGCTCCCCAGGCCTTCAGGCTAGGGCACCCCTAGGCTTTAGGCTCCACTAGGCTAAGGCTAGGGCTCCGCTAGCATTCAGGCTAGGGAACCCCTTGGCTTTAGGCTAGGGCTCCCCTAGGCTAAGGCTAGGGCTCCCCTAGCCTTCAGGCTAGGGCACCCCTAGGCTTTAGGCTCCCCTAGGCTAAGGCTAGGGCTCCCCTAGCCTTTAGGCTAGGGCACCTCTAGGCTTTAGGCTAGGGCTCCCCTAGGCTAAGGCTAGGGCTCCCCTAGCCTTCAGGCTAGGGCACCCCTAGGCTTTAGGCTCCCCTAGGCTAAGGCTAGGGCTCCCCTAGCCTTCAGGCTAGGGCACCCCTAGGCTTTAGGCTAGGGCTCCCCTAGGCTAAGGCTAGGGCTCCCCTAGCCTTCAGGCTAGGGCACACCTAGGCTTTCGGCTCGGGCTCCCCTAGGCTAAGGCTAGGGCTCCCCTAGCCTTCAGGCTACGGCACCCCTAGGCTTTCGACTCCCCTAGGCTAAGGCTAGGGCTCCCCTAGCCTTCAGGCTAGGGCACCCCTACGCTTTCGGCTCCCCTAGGCTAAGGCTATGGCTCCCCTAGCCTTCAGGCTAGGGCTCCCTAGGCTTTAGGCCAGGGCTCCCCTAGGCTAAGGCTAGGGCTCCCCTAGCTTTCAGGCTATGGAACCTCTAGGCTTTCGGCTCCCCTAGGCTAAGGCTAGGGCTCCCCTAGCCTTCAGGCTAGGGCACCCCTAGACTTTCGGCTAGGGCTCCCCTAGGCTAAGTCTAGGGCTCCCCTAGCCTTCAGGTTAGGGCACCCCTAGGCTTTCGGCTCCCCTAGGCTAAGGCTAGGGCTCCCCTAGCCTTCAGGCTAGGGCACCCCTAGGCTTTCGGCTAGGGCTCCCCTAGGCTAAGGCTAGGGCTCCCCTAGCCTTCAGGCTAGGGCACCCCTAGGCTTTCGGCTAGGGCTCCCCTAGGCTAAGGCTAGGTCTCCCCTAGCCTTCAGGCTAGGGCAACCCTAGGCTTTCGGCTCGGGCTCCCCTAGGCTACGGCTAAGGTTCCCCTAGCCTTCAGGCTAGGGCACCCCTAGGCTTTCGGCTAGGGCTCACCTAGGCTAAGGCTAGGGCTCCCCTAGCCTTCAGGCTAGGGCACCCCTAGGCTTTCGGCTAGGGCTCCCCTAGGCTAAGGCTAGGGCTTCCCTAGCCTTCAGGCTAGGGCACCCCTGGTCTAAGGCTAGGGCACCCCTAGTCTAAGGCTAGGGCTCCCCTAGCCTTCAGGCTAGGGCACCCCTAGGCTTTAGGCTAGGGCTCCCATAGGCTAAGGATAGGGCTGCCCTAGCCTTCAGGCTAGGGCACCCCGAGGCTTTAGGCTAGGGATCCCCTAGGCTAAGGCTAGGGCTCCCCTAGCCTTCAGGCTAGGGCACCCCTAGGCTTTCGGCTAGGGCTCCCCTAGGCTAAGGCTAGGGCTCCCATAGCCTTCAGGCTAGGGCACCCCTAGGCTTTAGGCTAGGGCTCCCCTAGGCTACGGCTAGGGCTCCCCTAGCCTTCAGGCTAGGGCACCCCGAGGCTTTCGGCTCCACTAGGCTACGGCTAGGGTTCCCCTAGCTTCAGGCTAGGGCTCGCCTAGGCTTTCGGCTCCCCTTGGCTACGGCTAGGGCTCCCCTAGCCTTCAGGCCAGGGCACCCCTAGGCTTTCGGCTCGGGCTCCCATAGGCTACGGCTAGGGCTCCCCTAGCCTTCAGGCTAGGGCACCCCTAGGCTTTCGGCTCGGGTTCCCCTAGGCTACGGCTAGGGCTCCCCTAGCCTTCAGGCTAGGGCACCCCTAGGCTTTCGGCTCGTTCTCCCCTAGGCTATGGCTAGGGCTCCCCTAGCCTTCAGGCTAGGGCACCCCTAGGCTTTAGGCTAGGGCTCCCCTAGGCTAAAGCTAGGGCTCCCCTAGCCTTCAGGCTAGGGCACCCCTAGGCTTTAGGCTAGGGCTCCCCTAGCCTTCAGGTTAGGGCACCCGTAGGCTTTAGGCTAGGGCTCCCCTAGGGTAAGGCTAGGGCTCCCCTAGCCTTCAGGCTATGGCACCCCTAGGCTTTAGGCTAGGGCTCCCCTAGGCTAAGGCTAGGGCTCCCCTAGCCTTCAGGCTAGGGCACCCCTAGGCTTTAAGCTAGGGCTCCCCTAGGCTAAGGCTAGGGCTCCCCTAGCATTCAGGCTAGGGCACCCCTAGGCTTTAGGCTAGGGCTCACCTAGGCTAAGGCTAGGGCTCCCCTAGCCTTCAGGCTAGGGCACAACTAGGCTTTAGGCTAGGGCTCCCCTAGGCTAAGGCTAGGGCTCCCCTAGCCTTCAGGCTAGGGCACCCCTAGGCTTTAGGCTCCCCTAGGCTAAGGCTAGGGCTCCCCTAGCCTTCAGGCTAGGGCACCCCTAGGCTTTAGGCTTGGGCTCCCCTAGGCTAAGGCTAGGGCTCCCCTAGCCTTCAGGCTAGGGCACCCCTAGGCTTTAGGCTCCCCTAGGCTAAGGCAAGGGCTCCCCTAGCCTTCAGGCTAGGGCAACCCTAGGCTTTAGGCTAGGGCTCCCCTAGGCTAAGGCTAGGGCTCCCCTAGCCTTCAGGCTAGGGCAACCCTAGGCTTTAGGCTGCCCTAGGCTAAGGCTAGGGCTCCCCTAGCCTTCAGGCTAGGGCACCCCTAGGCTTTAGGCTAGGGCTTCCCTAGGCTAAGGCTAGGGCTCCCCTAGCCTTCAGGCTAGGGCACCCCTAGGCTTTAGGCTCCCCTAGGCTAAGGCTAGGGCTCCCCTAGCCTTCACGCTAGGGCACCCCTATGCTTTAGGCTAGGGCTCCCCTAGGCTAAGGATAGGGCTCCCCTAGCCTTCAGGCTAGGGCACCCCTAGGCTTTTGCTCCCCTAGGCTAAGGCTAGGGCTCCCCTAGCCTTCAGGCTAGGGCACCCCTAGGCTTTAGCCTAGGGCTCCCCTAGGCTAAGGCTAGGGCTCCCCTAGCCTTCAGGCTAGGACACCCCTAGGCTTTAGACTCCCCTAGGCTAAGGCTAGGGCTCCCCTAGCCTTCAGGCTAGGGCACCCCTAGGCTTTAGGCTAGGGCACCCCTAGGCTAAGGCTAGGGCTTCCCTAGCCTTAAGGCTAGGGCACCCCTAGGCTTTAGGCTCCCCTAGGCTAAGGCTAGGGCTCCCCTAGCCTTCAGGCTAGGGCACCCCTAGGCTTTAGGCTAGGGCTCCCCTAGGCTAAGGCTAGGGCTCCCCTAGCCTTCAGGCTTGGGCACCCCTAGGCTTTAGGCTCCCCTAGGCTAAGGCTAGGGCTCCCCTAGCCTTCAGGCTAGGGAACCCCTAGGCTTTAGGCTAGGGGTTCCCTAGGCTAAGGCTAGGGCTCCCCTAGCCTTCAGGCTAGGGCACCCCTAGGCTTTAGGCTCCCCTAGGCTAAGGCTAGGGCTCCCCTAGCCTTCAGGCTATGGCACCCCTAGGCTTTATGCTAGGGCTCCCCTAGGCTAAGGCTAGGGCTCCCCTAGCCTTCAGGCTAGGGCACCCCTAGGCTTTAGGCTCCCCTAGGCTAAGGCTAGGGCTCCCCTAGACTTCAGGCTAGGGCACCCCTAGGCTTTAGGCTCCCCTAGGCTAAGGCTAGGGCTCCCCTAGCCTTCTGGCTAGGGCACCCCTAGGCTTTAGGCTAGGGCTCCCCTAGGCTAAGGCTAGGGCTCCCCCAGCCTTCAGGCTAGGGCAACCCTAGGTTTTGGGCTGCCCTAGGCTAAGGCTAGGGCTCCCCTAGCCTTCAGGCTAGGGCACCCCTAGGCTTTAGGCTAGGGCTCCCCTAGGCTAAGGCTAGGGCTCCCCTAGCCTTCAGGCTAGGGCACCCCTAGGCTTTAGGCTACCCTAGGCTAAGGCTAGGGCTCCCCTAGCCTTCAGGCTAGGGCACCCCTAGGCTTTAGGCTAGGGCTCCCCTAGGCTAAGGCTAGGGCTCCC
>NW_027458508.1:2500-70000 GCF_050624435.1 Tenrec ecaudatus | reverse complement strand
GAGATTCTGCAAGTGTCTGTGTGTGTAAAAAGGACACAAAGTGAGAATACCTCAAGAGATTCTGCAAGGGTGCGTGCATGTGTGTGTGTAAAATGGAAACGAAGTCAGAAGCCCTCCAGAGATTCTGCCAGTGTGCATTTGGGTGTGTAAAAAGGACAGGAACTCAGAAGCCCTCCAGAGATTCTTCAAGTGTGAGTGCTTGTGTGTGTGTGTGTGTATAAAAAGGACACGCAGTCAGAAGACCTGCAGATATTCTGCAAGAGTGTGAGTGTGTGTGTGTGTGTGTGTGTGTAAATTGGACACGAAATCAGAAGCCCTCCAGAGATTCTGCAAGTGTATGAGTGCGTGTGTGTGTGTGTGTGTTTAAAAAGGACATGAAATCAGATGCCCTTCAGAGATTCTGCAAGGGTGCATGTATGTGTGTGTGTGTGTGTGTGTGTGTAAAAAAACACGAAGTCAAAAGCCCTCTAGAGATTCTGCAAGGGTCTGAGTGTGAGTGTGTGTGTGTGTTTGTAAAAAGGACACGAAGTCAGAAGCTATCCAGAAATTCTGCAAGATTGTGTGTGTTTGTGTAAAAAGTAACCAAATCAGTAGCCTTCTAGAGATTTGCAAGGATGTGTGTGGGTGTGAGTGTAAAGGACACGATATCAGAAGCTCTCAAGGGATTCTGCAAGTGAATGAGTGTGTGTCAAAAGGGCACGAAGTCAGAAGCCCTCCAGAGATTCTTCAAAGTTGTGAGTGCTTGTGTGTGTGTGTGTGTCAAAAAAGGACATGAATTCAGAAACCCTCCAGAGATACAGGAAGGGTGCGTGATAGTGTGTGTGTGTGTGTGTGCGTGTGTGTGTAAAAAGGACAGTAATTCAGAAGCCTTCTAGAGATTCTGCAATGGTCTGTATGTGTATGTGTAAAAAGGAGAAGTCAGAAGCCCTCCAGAGATTCTGCAAGAGTGCGTGCATGTGTGCATCTGTGTGTTATTGTTCAAAAAGGACACGAAGTCAGAAGACCTGCAGATATTCTGCAAGGGTGTGTGTGCGTGTATGTGTACAAAGGACACGAGGTCAGAAGACCTGCAGATATTCTGCAAGGGTGTGTGTGTGTGTGTGTGTGTGTTTGTGTGTAAAAAGGACACGAAGTCAGAAGCCCTCCAGAGATTTTGCAAATGTATGAGTGTCAGTGTGTGTGTTTGTGAGTGTAAAAAGGACACTAAGTCAGAAGCACTCTAGAGATTCTGCAAGGGTGTGTGAGTGTGTGTGTAAAAAGGACACGAAGTCAGAAGCCCTCTAGAGTTTCTGCAAGAGTGTGAGTGTGTTTGTGTTTGTAAAAAAGACATTAATTCAGACACCGTCCAGAGATTCAGAAAGGGTGTGTGTGTGTGTGTGTGTGTGTGTGTGTGTGTGTGTGTGTGTGTGTAAAAAGGGCATGAAGTCAGAAGCCCTCTAGAGATTCTGCCATGGTGTGTGTGTGTGTGTTTGTGTTAAAAGAACAAGAAGTCAGAAGCTCTCTAGAGATACTCCAAGGGTCTGAGTGAGAGTGTGTATGAGTGTGTGTGTGTATGTGTAATAAGGACACGAAGTCAGAAGCCCTCCAGCGATTCTGCAAAATTGTGTGTGTGTTTGTGTAAAAAGGAAATCAAATCAGTAGCCTTTTAGAGATTTGCAAGGATGTGTGTGGGTGTGAGTGTAAAGGACATAAAGTCAGAAGCTCTCCTGAGATTCTGCAAGGGTGTGTGAGTGTGTGTGTGTGAAAAGGGCACGAAGTCAGAAGCCCTCCAGAGATTCTTCAAAGGTGTGAGTGTTTGTGAGTGAGTGTCAAAAAAGACATGAATTTAGAAGCCCTCCAGAGATTCAGCAAGGGTGCGTGATAGTGTGTGTGTGTGTGTGTGTGTATGTATGTGTAAAAAGGTGAAGTCAGAAGCCCTCCAGAGATTCTGCAAGGGTGCGTGTATGTGTGCATGTGTGTGTGCGAGTGTGTAAAAAGGACACGAAGTCAGAAGACCTGCAGATATTCGGCAAGTGTATGAGTGTGAGTGTGAGTGTGTGGGTGTGTGTGTGTAAAAAGGACACGAAGCCAGAAACCCTCCATAGATTCTGCAAGTGTATGAGTGTGAGTGTGTGTGGGTGTGTAAAAAGGGCACGAAGTCAGAAGCCCTCTAGAGATTCTGCAATGGTGTGTGTATGTGTTTGTGTAAAAAGAACCAGAAGTCTGAAGCCCTCTAGGGAGTTTGCGAGGGTCTGTATGTGAGTGTGTGTGTGTGTAAAAAGGAAACAAAGTCAGAAGACTTGCAGATATTCTGCAAGGGTGTGTGTGCGTGTACAAAAGATACGAGGTCAGAAGCCCTCCATAGATTCTGCAAGAGTGTGAGTGTGTGTGTGTGTGTGTAAAAAGGGCACGAAGTCAGAAGCCCTCTAGAGATTCTGCAACGGTCTGTGTGTGAGTGTCTGTGTGTTTGTAAAAAGACACAAAGTCAGAAGCCCTCCAGCGATTCTGCAAGATTGTTTGTGTGTTTGTGTAAAAAGGAAACCAATTCAGAAGCCTTCTAGAGATTCAGCAACGGTGTGTATGTGTGTGTGTCTGTAAAAAGGAGATGTCAGAAGCTCTCCTGAGATTCTGCAAGGGTATGAGTGTGAGTATGTGTGTGTGTGTGTGTTTAAAAAGGACACCATATCTGAAGCCCTCTAGAGATTCTTGAAGGTTGTGTGTGCATGTGAGTGTAAAGGACACAAAGTCAGAAGCCCTCCAGAGACTAGGAAAGGGTGTGAGTGTTTGTGTGTGTGTGACTAAAAAAGACACGAATTCATTAGACCTCCAGAGATTCTGCAAGGGTGCGTCATAGTGTGTGTGTGTGTGTGTGTGTGTGTGTGTGTGTGTAAAAAGAACACTAAATCAGAAGCCTTCCAGAGATTCTGCAATGGTGTGTATGTATGTGTGTGTGTGTGTGTGTGTGTGTGTGTGTGTGTGTGTGAAAAGGAGAAGAATCAGAAGACCTCCAGAGATTCTGCAAGGGTATGAGTATGAGTATGTGTGTGTATATAAAAATGACACGATGTCAGAAGCCCTCTAGATATTCTGCAAGGGTGTGTGTGTAAAGGACACGAAGTCAGAAGCACTCAAGAGATTCTGCAAATGTATGAGTGTGTGTGTGTGTGTGTAAAAAAAGAACGAAGTCAGAGCCCTCCAGCGATTCTACAAGGGTGTGAGTGTTTGTTTGTGTGTGTGTGTGTGTGTGTAAACAGGACACAAAGTCAGAAGCTCTCCAGAGATTCTCCAAGGGTGCGTCTTTGTGTCTGTGTGTGTAAAAATGAAACAAAATCAGAAGCCCTCTAGTGATTCTGGAAGGGTATGTGTGTGTGTGTCCTAAAAAGGACACGAAGTCAGAAGTACTCCAGAGATTCTGTAGGGGCATGAGTGTGTGTGTGTGTGTGTGTAAGTAAAGCGTACAAAGTCAGAAGCCCTTTAGAGATTTTGCAAGTGTTTTTGTGTGTATGTGTGTGTAAAAAAGATATGAAATCAGACGCCCTACAGAGATTCTGCAAGGGTGCGTGTTTGTTTGTGTGTGTAAAAAGGACACGAAACCAGAAGCCTTATAGAGATTCTGTAAGTGTGTGTGTGTGTGTTTGTGTTTGTAAAAAGGACATTAAATCAGAAATCCTCCAGAGATTCTGAAAGTGTGTGTGTGTGTGTGTGTGTGTGTAAAAAGGACACGAAGTCAGAAGCTCTCTAGAGATTCTACCATGGTGTGTGTGTGTGTGTGTGTGTTTGTAAAAAAGTACACGAATTTAGAAGCCCACTAGGGATTCTGCAAGGGTATGAGTGTGAGTGTGTGTGTGTGTGTGTGTGTGTGTGTGTGTGTGTTTGTGTGTATAAAAAGTACACGATGTCAGAAGCCCTCAAGAGATTCTGGAAGGTTGTGTGTGAGTGTGAGTGAAAAGGACACGAAGTCAGAAGCCCTCCAGGGATTCTGCATGGGTGTGAGTGTTTTTTTTGTGTGTGACTAAAAAGGACACGAAGTCAGAAGCCCTCTAGAGTTTCTGCAGGGGTATGAGAGTGGGTGTGTGTTTGTGTGTGTGTAAAAAGGACACGAAGTCAGTTACCCTCCAGAGATACTGCAAGTGTGTGTGTGTGTGTGTGTGTGTGTGTGTGTGTGTGTGTAAAAAGGACACGACATCAGAAGCCCTCCAGAGATTTTGAAAGAGTATGAGTGTGAGTTTGTGTGTGTGAGTGTGTAAAACGGACAAAGACTTTGCATTTAGTAGCTCTGTGAGTAGCCCGCCATGTCACCAGAGGTTCTTTGCGTTTGATGGCAGTGGGGTGGAATGTTTACAATGGAAAGACCTTTTTCAAATGTATTGCTACTGACCGCGGTCTAAAGCCCAAGTGCTTAGCCATTGGGCCACCAGGATTCTTCGTGGTAAGGATGTGTTCCTGCCAAAGTTTATGAACACTACACAGCAGTGGGGTTTTGGAACTGCTAGGTAGTTTAGCTTAGGGACTGAGGCATCCATTACGCAGGGTCAGCAGTCTGAGCCTTTGTCCCATGAACGAGTGGTACACTGCGCATGCTCAAAGGCTCAGGTTCCCAGCCAGGAAGGGGAGGTACACCTGGGTGTGTTCTGCACCTGAATTGGCCCACCAAGGCCAGGTGAATTCAGTTCAGCCAATGAGTTCACCAGGGTCACCAGCACGCCCCACCTCTTGGAGTAATTTAAAAGGCAGGAGCAGAGAGCAGACCTCGTGACTTTCAGGGAAGCTTCTAAGGAGAAGCACATTTCTGAAGAGCCCTGCAGGTGCCTTTATAAACCTGAAACTTCTTCTAATTCTCATAAAACTCACTTGGATCACAAACTAGGCTTGGAGGTGAATGCTTTCTCGTGTGTAGCCAAGGAGCAAGGTATATCTCTATCCTGAGAGATCTCACAGAACCATTGATTGCCCTGGCATGTTTTGGGGTCCTGATGGTGTCATGGTTATGCTTTGTGCAACAGTTTAAAACCACTAGCCACGCCACAAGGGAAAGATGGGGCTTTCTATTCCTATAAAGAGATACATCCTCAGTAACTCACAGGGGAATTCTACCCTGTCCTATAGGGTTGTTATGAGTCAGCATTGACTCAATGGCAGTGAGTGAGTGCCCTGGCAAGTTAGCCTTGGGTATCTACATTGACTCTCAGTTTCTGGTTACCGTTTCACTACTTCACCCCATGAACGTGAACTGCAGTGGATGAGGGTTGGGAGCTCTGGCTCTGGGGCTGCTTGCTTGAATTTTCACATCATGGCCCTGCCCCTGATGGGACCTTTGCCATTTGGGCAAATGAGCACAAGCCCGAGTTTCCTTTTCTGCAGTATAGGCTGAGAAAGGAGATGTCGCCTCTCTTGTGTGCTAACTGACTTTTACCAGTTAGTGTGAATTAGATCTTTCAAAGAGGAAGAAGGAGAAGGGGGAAGGATGAAGCAACATGGATAGAGGTGAAGGCAGTGTGAGGGGTCAGAGAGAGATGAAAGGACCATCATGTCACCTTTGACTACTCTTAGTGAGGCTGGCTTGGAGTGCAGGAGACGGGGAGAGTGAGGACTCGGGCTAAAGGCAGTGTTCATTCATTACTTCCGGGCAGAGTTCAGCCTTTGGCATGTTTGTTGGATGCTGGCGCTGTGTTCATCCAATGAAACTTCAAACTTCTGTCCTCTCATTAACCCTTTGTCTCCCCTTTGTTCACGATTTAAAACTTCTATTCTCGGGTTCTCTTTAGAGCCCCAGGAAATCAGAAGTCACAAGTCACTTCTGTTTACAGAGAGGCCCCCTGTATGCAAAGGCAGGAGGGTGTGTTAACAGCACACCGGTCTAGTGGCTGGTCACGCCTATGCAGTACATTCTCCATCCCTTAGCTCAACAAAAGGAAAATCACCAAAGAAAAAAAATTTTCTTTTTCATGGATAATTACTTTTTCAGTTCCCTCCCCCACCCATACTCTGTGTGAATTACAATAGAACACGCACACACACATACACACAATTTTCTGCCAGAATATGTTACTCCAGTACATTCTACCCTCCTCCCTCACTGCCTCCTACCCTTTTTTCTCCTATCAACTTTCTTCCCATGACACCCAATGGACAGGTAGGGGAATTCAAAATAGACCCCAGTCTCAAATGTAGTTTAAAGCTCACTCACGCACTGCTATTGTGCCAGTTCTGACTCATAGTTACAGGATACAACTGTCCTTGTGGATTTCTGAAACAACAATTCTTTGTGGGAGTTGAAAGCTGCCCTTTCTACAGGAATGCAGCAGGTGCGTTTGAACTGCCAACCCTGCAGTTAGCAGGCCAACGAGAAGGGATTTTGCCACTTTGCCACCAAGGATCCTAAAGGTAGCATGAGGAGAACATTTATTAAATCTTCCATGGTACACAGGCAAGGGGGAGACCTGAACCACAGCTCTCGGGATTCTTGGTGCCTCGCAGTGGACAGTTCCAGCCACATCGGATCCAGGCTTCCCAAGATTTGCAGAGCCACCAGCATAGTCTTTGCTCCTCTCCAGGATTCACAATTGCTTCCTGGTTGCTCAGGTATGTAGGAGTTTAGTGGTTCTCTAATGCAATCATCCCATTTTGCAAAGAAGATGCTGATGCCCAGACCGGGGAGAAGATTATCTGGGGCCACTGAGAAGGACACCATCACCTCAAGTCCTTCTGACCCCCCACAAGTTTCTGCCAACAGCAATGAGCTCTGGGTTACCTACTCAGTCTTTTGAAGCCTTAGCCAGCTGATGCAGCTGCCAGTTGGATTGATCAGGGTATGTGACCCAGAGCTCCTTAGAACGCGCCCCCCCAAATGCAAATTTACTGCCATAGAGTTGATACTGATTCATAATGACCCTATAAGACAGGGTAGAACTTCCCCTGTAGGTTTCTGAGACTAACTTTCAGCCTTTCTCCTGAGAAGTGGCTGGTTGTGTGGTGGTTTAGACCTTGCAGTTAGCAGCCTTTTAGCATGAGAGGTAGGGCCTCATTTCTGTTCTGATTATGCTCCATTCTGTGAGATGCCAGTGCCGAGGCTCCCACCCCTGCAGGTAGCAGTGAGATTTTTCTCACTAAACTGAGCTGGATGGGAAACTTGGGGCAAGTAGTGCATCGCAGCCAAGGAAGATCTCATTGACAGTGCAGAACTTGAATAAGGCAGGAAGACACAGGAGTGGCCATCTGGCGGTGGGGAAAGTGTTCCAGGTAGGAGACAGTCAGTGCAAAAGGCCTTGTGATTGGGTTCTCCAAGCTTCTTCCTGGAACAGCAAGGAGACCAATGTGAGTGGGGCATGACACTCTGTAGTGAGGAAAGATGATCACTGTGTGGGCCTCCTGTATGATTGAGAAGCCAAGGGGAATTTTTAAACCCTAAGCCAGATCAATGCTCAAGGAAGCATTAGTCAAGACATCAAATGACACGCTGCATTGGCTAAAAGTGCTACAACAGATCTTTTAAAAAGACTGAAGATCAAGGATGTTACTTTGAGGACACTGCCTGATCTTGTGCCAAATCTTGCCATGGTTGTTAGGTTGGAGTCCATTGTTGCAGCCATGGTGTCAGCCCATCTCCTTGATGGTCAGTCTCTTTTCTTGTGGACCTTCAGTTTTACCGAGCATGATGTCCCTTTCCATGGACTGGTCTTTCCTGATAAAATGTAGTAGCTACCAGATTGGATGTCATGCCTTTAGAACAGTGGTTTTCAACCTTCCTAATGTTGTGACACTTTCATATAGTTCCTCATGTGTGGTGCTCCCCCCAACTATAAAATTATTTTTGTTGCTACTTCATAACTATAATATTGCTACTGTGATGAATCGGATGACCCCTGTGAAAGCATTGTTCGACCCCTCCCCCCCCATGGGGGTCGCGACCCACAGGTTGAGGATCACTGCTCTGGAACATTTTCATCATAGAAGAGAGTTTGGTTGCACAGCTCTGAGTTAGACGGTGAGACGGGTTATTTGACATTCATTTGCTGATGTGTTTGCGAACCCAGTGGAAACACTCGGGAATGAGCATCTTCTTAGCCATATTCCCGGATCATTCAAATGCCATCTCCCCTGTGAATGCCTCACTCCATCCTTGGCTTTCCATACTTGCCATATGAAAATGGGATAATATTCAATACTTAGCATTATATATAACCCAGTATTTGGTAGTCTGCCTCAAACAGATGCGAGTCTCTCTTTTTTTCTACTAATATTTAATTTTGATATGTGAAAACATACAAAGCAAAATCTGTTCCATTTCAACCCTTTCTGGACACAATGTTCAGTGACATTGGTCACACTCTTCATATTGAATTAACATTCTTGTTCTTTCTATTCTAGGTGTTTCCTTTCTTTTTACTTAATCTCTCTGCCACAACCCTCTCACATATATTTTGAATTATCTGTAACCCATTTAGTTTTGTGCTGATTTTTTAAAGACTGCAATACTCAAGGATGCAATCCTTTAAGAGCTAAATTGTTATTTAGTTTAAAGATGACTTCAGGGGACAGTTTCAATTCAAGGTTTGAAGAGTAACTCAGGGTCATAGTCTCTGGGACTCTTCCAGTTAAGTAAGTCTAGATAATTAAAGAATTTTAAATTACATTCCACAAGGTTCTCCCTTTCTATCAGCATCCTTAGGAATCATGGTGCTATGGTGCCTGCTAACCTCAAAGTCAGTAGTTGAAACCACAAGCCACTCTGCAGGGGAAAGCAAAGGCTTTCTGTTTCCTTAAAGAATAGCAAGCGAGGAACCCGCAGGGGGTGTTCTATACTGAGTCAAAATTGACTCCATGGCAGTGAGTTTATGTTGTTATCGAAAAAAGAACACATTTTAATGGGGGCTCTGACAGATACCAGCAACCAATTGCCATTGAGTCAACTCGGACTCATGGAGAGCCCAAGTGTGTTAGAGAAGTCCAGTCCCTAGAATTTTCCATGGCTGGGGTGGGTTTTTTTTCCAGAGGCATATCACCAGGCCCTTCTTGGAAGGCACCTCTGGGTGAACTCAAACCTTTAACCCGTAGTTCGCAGCCTAGCTCATGAACAATACCATCCAAGGACGGTACATTTCCTTGCAAATGGTCACCTGCAGTAGATGAACCAAGGTCAAGTAACTGCCTGAGAAACATCAACCAGAGGAAAGCAGAGTGAACCCCAGGGTTCTTGGGAAGAGGGCCAGAGAGAGAAAAAGGAGAAAACAGCTTTCTCGGGACATCAGAAAGGAGAGGACTCCACTTTGTGGATGCCATAGAACAATCCCAAGCCAAGCATGGGTGAGAAACAGACCCCACCCAAACCCAGCGGGCTGGATTCTGTCGCCAAGTGTTGAACACCAGACATGGATATGACAGAGCCGCTAGTCGTCCGTGGAAAGAAACTGCCCATTGTCTGGTAGTTTTGCAGCATTTGAACAACCAGGCCTCTGCTGCCTCTTCTGGCCTGAAATATAATTGCAGCCATAACCGCCCAGCGGTTCAATGGGTAGAACTCCCTGGGGAGGGCTAACTACCCAAATCATTTGGGAGATCATTTTAGGATTGTCCAGGAGATCTTTGGCTGTGTCTATTATATGAACGATGGTGTCTTTTTTTTTTAAAAAAAGAAACTTTTTATTGTAAGGTGGGTTAAGATTTACAGAGAAAATCAGCTTTGCATGTAACAATTTATACACGTTTTGTTATGTGACATTGATGACAATCTCCTGCAATGTAATATCACTCATGCCATTGAAACTCTGCTTCCTGTTTTCATCCACCCTTCTCCCCTAACCTTGCCTGCCATTTGAATTTGGCCTTGGGCAAATACTGCCTATTTGCTTTTGAATGGTTGATGGTTCTGAGGAATGTGTGCTCCTCAGTGCTATGATTCATTTTGGTGTAGTTGTTCTTATCAGGTGCCATTGAGCCAGTTGCAACCCACATTGACCCTATGCCAAACATTCAGAAACACTACCTAGCCCTGAATAATTCTCCTAATTGTTCCCAAGCTTGAGCCCCTTGTTTCAGTCACTGTCAATCTATCTCCTTAAGGGGCTTCCTCTCATTCACTGTCCCTCTACTTCACCTGGCATGATGTCCTTCTCCAGGGACTAGTCTCTCTTAATAACATGACCAAAGTATGTGAGAGGAAGTCTCACCATCCTTCCCTTTAAGGAGCCCTCTGACCATACTTCTTCTAAGACAGATCTGTTTCTTCCCTTGGCAGTTCATGTTACTTTCAATATTCTTCACCAGCACCACAATTCAAACATATCAATTCTTCTTCAGCCTTCCTTATTCAATGTCTGACTTTCACATACTTATGAAGCAATTTAAATTACTATGGCTTGGGTAAGGTGCACCTTAGTCCTCAAAGTAACATCCTTGCTTTTTAGCACTCTACAGACATATTGTGCACCAAATGTATCCATATGCAATGCGTCATTTGATCTCATGATTGCAGCTTCCAAGAGCATTGATTATAGACCTCATCAAGACAAAAATCCGTGACAACTTCAACAAATAACAACAAATAAAACAACAACAACAAACTTCTCTATTTATCATGGTACCTATTGATCAAGTTGTGAGCATGTGTGTCTTCTTGACATTGAGTTGTAATCCATACTGAGGGCTGCAATCTTTGATTCTCATAAGGTTCACTTTATAAACCTGTTTATTTTTCAGGGGGTTGAATTCAGTTCCAGACCTGAAGGGTGATGAAGGACCATAGTAGTGGGGATCTCACTAGTTTATCTAACCAATAAACCTCATCTTTTATCATTATTATTATTACTATTGGTAGTAGTAGTATGACTTTCAGTTTTCTTACACATTACTCCCCACTCTATCTAGCATCATGTACCATGATCCCTTTCAGAGCAGCTGTTTGTGATAGGCAGGCACCATTTAGTTCTTCTGACCTTAGCATCATAGAGGCTGAGGTACGCATAGTCCATTACTGATTTGGACTAATTGTTGCCAGGCATCTTGATTTTCTTCACTGTTATTTGCTCCAGACAGGGTGCAATAGTTTATTGTGCCAGCCTGGCCGATAAACACAAGTAGGATTAATCGAAGGGCAGAGGGATAAATGGCTTCGTGAGCCTCGCCTTGCTTGTTCTGTGCCTCAATTTAAAGGGGTACACTGCCTGTGGGATGCCTAGTTTGTGGACTGTGTTGCTGTAAGTTGAGGTCCATTTAATCCCACAGGATTGGAATGTTCGTCTCTGGAGCTGGGGACCGACAGTTGGTGACAGTTGGTGACTTGCCTTGCTGTTTGCTGCCTGGGTATATATAGCCCAGCTCTCTCTACAGAAAGGGACTGGCAACTGGCGGCTCTCAAGCCTTAAAGGACTGCTAGTGTCTCGCTGTTTTATAATTTAACTGTTAGTTTCTTGTGTTATCTATCTGTATATAATTTAGTGGTTCATTTCTTGTATTGTATATCTAGCTTTATAGATATATTTATATATAATTACTAGCAATATGGTTTTGTCTCTCTAGAGAACCCTGTCCAACACATAGGGTGAGACCAAGAACTGACTTTTAGTTTGCTACTCACTAGCTTTTGAAGACCCCAGTCACTTCCCTGATGGATACAGAACATTGTCTTTGCGAGCTAGTTTGTACCAATTGATCTTGAGGTCTCTCAGAGCTATGTTCCTGATCCCCGATATTTAAGACACGCTCCCTCAAGGGGTTTTGTTATAGCTAAGACATTTTCATAACTATGCCTCCTGGATGCACTATTATATTCATGGGCATATTTGTAGTATATGCTAATATGTATATAGAACTATTCTCTGGCAAACCTATATTTATTCATGGGGCTAATCCCATTCTCCTTCCCACAACTGCTAAGATATTGTGGTTTTCTATCTATTTATTTATCTCTTTAGCTATCCTTGTATGTTATTGTTATTATTGGAGTATTTATCTCTGTTGCCTTTAATGCTTGTAGTCTACTGAGAAAGGATAGTGTTTTGATGTTCCAAATGTTTCCCATTTTCTGGGTTACATGACACAAACCAATAGAAGAAGAGAAAAGAAAAATAATTAACCCAAGTAATAACACCAACAATAAAACCAATTTAGTCTTTTGGTTAAGAATTAGTCAGACTTTCCCACTCCTAGGCTAACCCTTGAAAGAAAACGAATGAGATAAAAGACCATAGGGAGGAAGAAAGGAGAGTGGGAGGCAAGGGAATAAAGAAAGAAGGTGGCAGGGTTGTGTGAACAATTAATGTGGACCTTCTTTGATGTGTATTAAAAATAATATTGACTGGTTTTTTCAATACTCACCAAAAATTATTTATGTCAATCAAGAAAACCTCACTACCCTGGAATCAATTCTGACATATAGCAACCCTTTGGACAGAGTATAGAACTGCTCCTGTGGGTTTCCAAGGCTGTAAATCTTTATAGGAGTAGAAAATCTCATCTTTCTCTTGTGGAGTGGGGGTGGGGGGAGTTTCGAACTTCTGATCTTGCCGTTAGAAGTCCAACTCATAATCTACTTCACCAACAGGGCTCCTCCTTTCATCATTAATCTAGACTGTTTGACCTTCTTGGCTTACTGGGTTTTATTTTCTCGCTTTGGAAGACATGGTACCAAAATACACACCATTTCCTAGCCCCCCAAAAATCAAAAGTAAGCAAAAACAAAACAGGAAAAACTAGCAACCCAATCCAAACCAACTAACCTTTTTAGCCATATAGATAAAGGATACTTGTAGCCAACCTCTGTGTTGGGGGCAATAGGGATAGATGGGGACTGTGGTTAACAGGCACGTGTCAGCTCATCCACAGGGGACATTCAAATTCTAGCTCCAGACTGTTGTTGCCTTGGGGAAATGCAAGGATTTTAAGGCCTGATTTTCTGTTTGTAACTGAGATGCTGAGAATATAAAATTCGATGTGAAATCGTCAACTTTTCAAATATTGGATCACATTAGTTAAAACCACTTTTCAGGCTGCTCATCATCATACTAGCACGTCATTAGGCTAAAATCATATCAAAGACATCTGGTTTATCCCCTGTGCCCTTTAAGGACAGCTGAAACATGAGGACGGGAATTTGACATTCATTCTTCCTCTAGACCCTCACCCTTTGCCTCCATCGGCTGGCGTTCATAGAAGAGGCAGACGGTTTTGTTCAACTTCAGCATAATCAGAGTCCTGAGAGTTAAACACAATACATATATCATTTCATACTAGTCATTTTAATATTAGCCCAAACAAAACCAACAAAAACCCAACCCGTTGCTGTTATGTTGGTTCTGGCTCCCGAGGACCCCCTGGGTGCCAGGGAGAAACTACAAATCACAGGATTCTCAAGCCTGTGGGCTTCTAGAAGCAGGCCATTAGTTATTTGTTCTGAGGGGTGCAACTGCCCACCTCTTGATACGTTGAGTCCTTAACCATTTGTGCCACCCAGGGTCTCCCAGTCTTCGTATGTGACCCCCAAATTCCTTGACAGGCTACCTATAGGAAGGTAGAGTCTATGTCCTTTCCCCTTAAATTGGGATGTTTCATGACCTCTGTGACCAATAGATTATGGAGAAGATGACACTGTGACATCTAGTTTGGGAAACCCCCTTTCCTCCCCCAAAGTGCTTCACGGCTTCTGAAAAATCCCTTCAAAGACTTCTTCTTGAGTGCTCACCCTTAGAATGTCTAGCCTCCACGTGCTACCTCTCAGGACACTTCTCAGCACCCGAACACTATGCTGAAAGAAGCCTGAGCCACCTGGAAAGGCCACGTGGAGACACTCCAACCAACAACCTAGCTAAGCACCCAGCTAACGGCCAGCTTCAGCTGCCAGCCCTCTGAGTGCACGTGTAGGCACTGGAGTCACCAGAGGCCCCTGCCCCAGCTCCCATGTGACTGCCAACTCATGGGAGACTCCAAGCACGACCCAGTGGCCTCCCAGCAACCACACGATGATGGTCCTTGTTTGAAGCCACTGCGTTTGGAGAGGAGGCGTTTCTTGCCCAGCCACAGGGATGAGAACCTGCATCTCAACAACATGCAGGTGGGTGAAGGGGCCGTCTCTCGAGCAAGGCAGCCTCCCTTCTTGTCAACTCCTGGGGATTTTTGTTGTTCTTGCCACTGCTGCCCCAATTCCCCAGGAGTTAGAGGAAGGCAGGCAGCAGGCCTCATGTGGCCAGGAGGCAGGAGCCTTTGTGGGATGCAGTTACAATGGGAGAGATAACCTTAAAGGCAGGAGCCTGACTTTACCTTTGCCTCCTGAACATTTGGGATGCAGAACACCTGTCAAATCCCATCTTCTGTCCAACCCTGATCATATGTCTGTCTTATGTTTGCACACAGGACGCAGACTTGTGAACACCCAAAGAACAGGGTCTGGCGCCAAGAAACCAGCGCCACAAGGAACTGATGGTTCTCCAGCAATGGGGAGGGGTGGGATGAGAGGAAGAAAGGAGTACAAATCACTGGATCAAAACAAGGTGGGGAAAGGAAGGAGGAAAGGGAGAGAGTGAAGGAGGGAGACTGGGAGGCTGAAGGGAAAAGGCAGGGAAGTAAAGGAGAAAAGTGGGGGTGGGGAGAGAGGAGCGATGAAGAAATGGAGGAGTGCGGGAGGGAAGATGGAAGGTGAAGGCAGGCAGGAAGACGTGAGCAAAGGGAGGGAAGGAAGAAAAGAGAAAGAGAAGGGCAAGAAGAAGAAAGGAAGGTAGGGAAGAAAGGAAGAAAACGAGAAACCTAATGTCAATGGCACCCTCTATGTTTTTATTTCCTGTTTTTCTGAGGTAGCCTCTTCAGCAGAAGCAAATGGGCTGTATCGCCTCAAACTCCACCTAGGTAGAAAGCACGGGTTTCATTTTGCCAGGGCCTGTGTAAATGTTTGAACTGAGCAGCATTAACACTGAGACAGTGATTACCCCACGTGGCTGTTGCGCTCTGATGATGCCAAGGCAACGGGAAAGGGGGCTCATTATTTCTCCAGGTGACAAAAAAATTGTATTTTGACATTTCACCCTGAATGTGGGGAAGGGGGGCGTGGTGGAGGAAGCAGGGGCCCTTTGTGGAGTCTCCTCTTGCCATTGTGATGCCCCTTGGCCTGCCAACAACCTGAGGTCCTGCACGCTGCCAGTGAGGGGCTTGGCTGCAGGCTCTAGCCCAGCATTTCTTATCAGATTTACTGTGACAAGTGATGGGAGAAAAGCAAGATGCTGTTAACAGCGCATCCATTCAGACCCTGCTATTTAGAAATTTGGATTTATGTTTTGTCAGAGAGAAGTAGCACTGATGTTAATCTTTGCACTACCCTTGGAAAAAATCATTCATAATCTAATAACAATAATCCATAGCATTTGTGGAGCTCTGAGAACCAAGGGGATGGTCAGAAGCATTTTTAGACAGATGTATCATTTCATCTTCAAAGCAACCCAGTGAGGAATAAGAAAAGTTGGCTTATGACTTCCCTTCTGGAAAGTGAGTCTTTGGAAGCACAGAGAGGTCCAGGTTTGCCCAAGGTCACATAGTCAATAAGTTAGAGAGCCTGGATTTGAACCTGAGCGGTCTGCTGCCAGAGGTACTTTTTTGCTCGTGTTTATTAAGGCAACTTGCAGCTCTGGCAAGGATTCAGATAGAATTGAGGATCACTTTTTAAAACAATTTATTAGGGGCTTATACAACTCTTATCACAGTTCATACATATACATACATCTATTGTATAAAGCACATCTGTACAGTCTTTGCCCTAATCATTTTTTTCTCCTCTTTTCTTTTTTTACATTTTATTAGGGACTCATACAACTCTTATCACAATCCATACATATTCATACATCAATTGTATAAAGCACATCCATACATTCCCTACCCCAATCATTCTCAAAGCATTTGCTCTCCACTTAAGCCCTTTGCATCAGGTCCTCTTTTTTCCCCCTCCCTCCCCTTTCCCCCCTCCCTCATGTGCCCTTGGTAATTTATACATCGTTATTTTGTCATATCTTGCCCTATCCAGAGTCTCCCTTCCCCGGTTCTCTGCTGTCCCTCTCCCAGGGAAGAGGTCACATGTGGATCCTTGTAATCAGTTCCCCCTTTCCAGCCCACTCACCCTCCACTCTCCCTGCATCGCCCCTCACACCCTTGGTCCTGAAGGTATCTTCCACCCTGGATTCCCTGTACCTCCAGCCCTCATATATACCAGTGTACAGCCTCTGCCCTATCCAGCCCTAACAGTGCTTCTCTCTATCCTTGTTGAGCCCTCGTGATGG
Source organism: Tenrec ecaudatus (assembly GCF_050624435.1). Lineage (NCBI taxonomy): Eukaryota > Metazoa > Chordata > Mammalia > Afrosoricida > Tenrecidae > Tenrec > Tenrec ecaudatus. The sequence goes on along the minus strand of NW_027458508.1, from coordinate 53,771 downwards.
GCTGGGCTGCTAAGTAGTAGGTTAAACAGGCTTTCCCCTCCTGTGAAAAGTTACACTCTCGGGAAACTCACGGGTTGCTCTGAATCAAGGTCAACTCAATGGCAGTGAGTTTGGCTTTTTAATGTCTCTCCCTGTTGTTGTTGTTGTTGTTGTTGTTGTTGTTGTTAGTTTGCCATCCAGTTGGTTCTGGTCCATGGCAAACCTATTCACAGCAGAATGTAACAATAACAGCTCCTCCTCCATCCACCCAAGTGTTCCTATGCTCAGTCCTCTTGTTGTAGTCACTGTGTCAATCCAGCTCTTCAAGGTCCTTCAAACTTTTTTCACAGCCCTTCCATTTTTCTAAGCATGATGCCTCTCCAGGGACTGGTCTCCACTGACAACATGTCCAAAGTCTCACCATCCTTACTTCTAATGAGAATTCTGGTCGTACTTCCAAGACAGATTTTGTTTGTTCTTTTGGCAGTCCATGGTACTGTCAATATTCTTTGCCAGTACCATGGTTCAAATTCATACAGTTTACCTGGGTCTTCTTCACTCAATGGCAAGCTTTTCACATGCAGATGAGGCCAATGAAAATACCATGGTTTGGATCAGGTGCACTTCCTGCTTAAAGTAACATCCTAACTTTTCAACATTCTAAAGAGCTCTTATGCAGCAGATCTACCCAGTACAATGTATCTTTTCATCTCTTGACTGCTGCTTCCAGGAGCATTGCTTGTGGATCCAGACAAGACAAAATCCTTGACAACTTCAAGTTTTTCTCGATTTATCATCATGTTACCTATTGGTTCAGTTGTGAGTATTTTGGTTTTCTTTGTGTTGAGTTGTATCCCACATTGAAGGCTGCAATCCTTGATCTTCACCAGCAAGTGCTTCAAGTCCCCCATCCTTGTCACCAAGCCAAACTGTGTCGTCTGCATATAGCAAGTTGTTAATAATATTTCCTCCAAATCTGATTCTGTGTTCTTCTTCATATAATTTGGCTTCTCTGATTATTCGCTCACCATACAGATTGAAAAAGTATAATAAGTGGGTGCAACCTGGATGCACACCTTTCTTGATTCTTAAACCATGCAATCTACCCTTGTTCTATTTGTGCTACTGCTTCTTAATCCATGTACAAGTTTCACATGAGCAAGACAAAGTGTTCTGGAATTCCCTTCTCAAAACTATCCATGTTTTGTTATGATCCACACAGTGGATCACACCAACTTGGGTGTTAATAAAACATAAGTAAACATCTTTTGGGTATTCACTGCTTTCAGGCAAGATCCATCTGATGTCTGATATCCTTTGTTCCACATCCTCTTCTGAATCTGGCTTAAATCTCTGGGAAACCAAACTCACTGCCTTGTAGTTGATGACAACTCATCCTGACCCTATAGTATAGGGTAGAACTAACTGCCCCTGTGAGTTTCTGAGACTGTAACTCATTATGGGAGTAGAAAACCTTGCCTTTCTTCCACGGAGTGACTGGTGGTTTTGAACTTCTGACCTTGGGGTTTGCAATCCAACCTGTAACCACTGTGCCACGATGGCTCTTGAATGCTGAATATGGTAACTTTCTGTCAATGAATTAATGCAACTGTTGTTGTATTAGCTTCAGTACAATTTGACTCACATGTGATGCCAATGATAGTGTTACATAATTTGACCATTCGGTTGGTCTCCCTTCTTTGGTATGTATACACATATGGATCTCTTCCAGTCTGTTAGCCAAGTAGCTGTATTCCAAATATCCTGACATAGATGTGTGAGTGCTGCCAGTGCTTTATCAGCTTGTGGAAACATTTCAATAGATATTCCAGCAATTCCTGGCATTTTGTTTTGGGCTAGTGCTTTCCATGCATCTTGAATTTCTTCTTTCCTGACCATTGGTTCTTGCTCATATGTTACCTCCTGAAATGGTTGAATGTTGGTCTATTCTTTTTGATACAGTGACTCCATATTGTTTCCATCTTCCTCAGATGTTTCCTTCATCATTCAATATTTTGCCCATAGAATTTTTTAATATTGCACCTCGAGTCTTGACATTTTTCTTCAGTTCTTTCAGTTTAAGATATGCTGAATATGATCTGCTTTGGTTTTCTAACTCTAGGCCTTTGCACATTTTGTGATAATATTTTACTTTGTATTCTCGAGTTGTCCTTTGAAATTTTCTATTTAGCTCTTTACTTCATCATTTCTTCCATTTGCCTTAGCTACTCTCTGATTAAGAGTAAGTTTCAGAGTCTCTTCTGACATGCACTTGTATCTTTTCTTTATTTCCATTTTTTTAAATGACACTGTGTTTTATTCAGAGATGTTCTCAAAATTTGGTGGGTTATTATCAAGGTTGTATATTGACTCTCGTGTACTTGTTTGCATTTTCTTGAACTTCAACTTGAGCTCACATATGAACAATTGCTGATCTGTTCCACAATCAGTCCCTGGACTGGTTTCAGTTGCTGATATTGAGCTTCTTTTATTGTCTCTTCCCACAGGTGTAGTCAATTTGATTTCCGTGTATTCCATCTGGAGAAGTCCACATTTATGGTCACCTTTTTTGTTGTTGATCAAATGTTTGAAGAAATCATTAATCATGCAAAATTCTAACATACAATCAAGATAAATTGGTAATTATTTGTGATTGGAGTGCAAATGTTGGAACCAAAGAGGAAAGAACAGAAGTTGGAAAATATAGTATGTGCTAGCAGCAATTTATTGGTCTTGCAAACTCTGTCATGCGATCTCCAGCTTGGTTTCTATCACCAAGACCATATTTTTCAACTACTGATCCTTCCTCTTTGTTTTCAACTTTTGCATTCCAATAGCATTTTGATAGCAAGTCTGACAAATTTGGGACTGAATATGGTGGTAGAATTATTCAATTTCTGCATCACCGGCTTTGGGTGGTTGGTGCATAAATTTGAACAATAGTTGTATTGATTGGTTCTCCTTGAAGGGGCATAGATAGCATCCTAGCAAAGATAACATTGTACATTAAAATAGATCTTAAAATGTCCTTTTGATGATGAATGCAATGTTGTTTCTCTTGATTGTGTCATTTCCAGCAGAGTAAACCATAAGATTTTCTGTTTCAAAATGGTCAATATCAGTCCATTTCAGCTAACTAATGCTTACAATATCAATCTTTATGTATTCCATTTCATTTTTAATGACTTCCAATGTCCCTAGATTCATATTTCATACATCCCAAGTTTCAATTATTAATGACGATTTGAACTGTTTCTCCTCATTTTGAGTTGTGCCCCATCAGCAAATGAAGGTCCTGATGGCTATACTCGATTTGCATCATTATGGTCGACTTGCCTATGAAAAGTCAGCTCTTCCTCTTCCTCAGCCAGTATTTTGAGTACTTTCCAAGTTGAAGAGCTCATCTTCTGGCACACGTTCTGACAATGTTCTTCTGTTGTTCATGGGGGGTCTAGTAACTGACAGTATTGCTGCTATCCATAGGGTTTTCAATGGCTCATTCTTCCCATGCAGGTAGCCAATTCCTTCTTCATTGTCTGTTCTTTGTCTGGAAGCTCTTTGGGTGACCCTGCTGGTATATGAAATGCCAATCACATAGCTCCCAGTATCTCACAAAACAAAAGTCACCACAGTACCACAAAATGCCAGACAAGTGATGGACCTCTATTTTTAGTGAGGCGTGGCCTGGTGGGAGGAGTGGGCCCTTAGGTGGTTCTGATCCACTTACTGGAACAAATACTGTTAGTTCTTATTTCATAAATGTGAAATGCATAAAATGGACACCCCCCCCAAAATATCCTCCAATTCAGACTTTCTGCCTTTTAAAAGAGGATAACCCACTCTGATTCAAAGTCATTGAGGTGTTTTGTTTTCCCCTCCCTCTGAGGCTACAGAGACTAGACTAATCACAGCTGAGGTGGAGCGACTGAAATGACTTAAAGCACCAGCTAGACTGGCTGTCAGAAGCAGCTACAGTCAACAGCTACAGACTGACAGAGCTGCTCAGCCAAGAGCTGAGGGTTCTCAACTCCCACTTCTACTGATGGGCACAGCCAGTGGCCTCTGGGAGTTGACTGGAACCCAGCAGCCAGCTGTGAGGAGCAAGCTAATTCATCTCAGCCTGGCCCAGGTCATCAAGTCACTGAAGGAGTATCGGGAAAGAGGGAAGAAATTTGGGGTCCCACATTTGGCCACAGACAAAAGTTGTTCTGTGTTTAGACAGTAGTTCTGGGCCTGAGTTTGGGGCAGGTGTGATGAACGAAAGTCGGCTCCCTCCCTGCATCTGAGAACAGATGGTGGGGCTGCCCTGGAAACAGCAGGCCAGTCAGCTGGAGCAAAAAAGGCTTGGCCTCTAAAGCCCTGGCAGGGCAGACTGAAGCTACCTGGACTGTTTTTTCTTAACCCAATGGCTCCTGCTACCCTCACCACCCCCAACTAGGTAAAAGGGAAGAAAGATGCATTTTCTTTACAGAGGCAACTTTCTAGAAAGGAGACCAGCCCACCAGCTGTGAAAGGTCCCCTTAAACCATTTTACTTTGAGCAGGAGGAAGAAATGTTGAGATTCCCAGAGCCACGTGGAATTGTGGATCCTCTAGTTTAGGTTCCAGTGATGCCAGATCGATTTTTCTAGAGAAAGTCAAAATTCCTGTTTTCTTAAAAACCTCCTGATTTTTTCAAAGGCGATTCAATAACATTGGATAGAAGCCAAGTAGGTCAAAGAGCCCTGATGGCACAGTGGGTTATGTGTTGGGCAGCTAACTAGAAGGTCAGTAGTTTGAAACCACCAGTCACACTGGGGGAGCGGGGGGTGGGGGATAGGGTGGGGGGCTGTGCAGAGATGAGACCTTCTAGTCCATATAGAATTTCAGCCTCAGAAACCCACAGGGGCAGTTCCGCTCGGTCTTACAGGGTCACTGTGAGTTGGAATCTTCTAGATGGCAGTGAATAAGCAGGCCAACCAGAGTCCACACAGGTCCTCATTTGGCCATGGGAGTCCCCAGTCTGTGACCCTCACAGAATCGACCTTTGTGTATCGATGTTAAAAGTGAGATCCAGAGAGGGGAGCGCCTGTCCCCTTGAGGAGCACCTAGTTGACTTTCCAGTCTCCAATCTGTAGCAGACATTCCCGGTGCTCCTTCTCTTCATTCCCAAATTCCTGATTCCGTGTACTCGCCTCAGTCACCAAGGGCCAGCTCTGAAGGTCCCTTTGCTGGTGCTGGCTGAATGTGCTGAGGAACATATGCCCCTGGGAACAGCCCTGACCAGGCCCCTCACTCCTTGGATGGCAAAACTCTGAGAGGCGTGTGCTACACCTACCCCTGGAGACTTCCTAATTGATTAAGCAGCAGGTTCCCAGGTTTGTAATTGGATTCACAATCTATTTGTTATCGGTGGCCTTCCCTCCACTGGCTCACAATGCCACATCATTACCTGCATGCTCAGAGTTTCCTAAATAAGCTCATTGCCTTTAAATCTTTGGCCAGGGTCTGCTTCAGTGAGAACCCAAACTAAGCCCAGGTCTGAATCGTTATGTGTCCTTCCTGCCATCCAGTTGATGCCGACTCATGGCAAATCTATAGGATAGGGTAGAACTGCACCTGAGAGTTTCTCTGACTGGAACTCTTTTTTTTTTTTTAACATTTTATTAGGGGCTCATACAACTCTTATTACAATCCATACATATACATACATCAATTGTATAAAGCATATCCATACATTCTTTGCCCTAATCACTCTCAAAGCATTTGCTCTCCACTTAAGCCCTTTGCATCTGGTCCTCTTTTTTTTACCCTCTCTCCCGCTCCCCACTCCCTAATGAGTCCTTGATAATCCACAGATTGTTATTTTGTCATATCTTGCCCTATCCGGAGTCTCCCTCCCCCCCCTTCTCTGCCGTCTGTCTCCCAGGGAGGAGGTTACATGTGGATCCTTGTAATCTGTTCCCCGTTTCCAACCCACTCACCCTCTACTCTCCCAGTATCGCCCCTCACACTCCTGGTCCTGAAGGTATCATCCACCCTGGATTCCCTGTGCCTCCAGCTCCTATATGTACCAGTGTACAACCTCTGCCCTATCCAGTCCTGCAAGGTAGAATACGGAGCATGGTAGTTGGGGGGAGGAAGCATCCAGGATCTGGGGGAAAGCTGTGTTTTTCATCGGTACTACATCGCACACTGACTGACCCATCTCCTCTCCTAAACCCCTCTGTGAGGGGATCTCCAGTGGCCAGCAAATGGGCTTTGGGTCTCCACTCTGCACTTCCCCCTTCATTCACTATTATGTGTATATATATATATCATATACCATATATTTTTCATAATGCCTTATACCTGGTCCCTTTGGCACCTTGTGATCGCACAGGCTGGTGTGCTTCTTCCATGTGGGCTTTTTTGCTTCTGAGCTAGATGGCCGCTTGTTCACCTTCAAGCCTTTAAGACCCCAGACACTATCTCTTTTGATAGCCGGGCACCGTCAGCATTCTTCGCCACATTTGCTTATGCACAAGTTTGTCTTTGGCAATCGTATCATGGAGGTGTGCAGCCAATGCTGTGATTTTTTTGTTTTTTGATGCCTGATAACTGATCCCTTCGGGACCTCGTGATCACACAGGCTGGTGTGCTCTTCCATGTGGGCTTTGTTGCTTCTGAGCTAGATGGCCTCTTGTTTATCTTCAAGTCTTTAAGATCCCATACACTATCTCTTTTGATAGCCGGGCACCATCAGCTTTCTTCACCACATTTACTTGTTCACCTGCTTTGGCTTCAGCAGTTGTGTCTGGAGGATGAGCATTGTAGAGTGCCAATTTAATAAAAGAAAGTATTCATGCATTGAGGGAGTGCTTGAGTTAAGGCCCAAGGTCCTGCCGCCACCTTAATACTAAACCTATAAATATAGACACATAGATCTATTTCCCCATCCATATATATATTTGCATGCACATGTCTTTGTCTAGACCTCTATAAATGCACTTTGACTCCTAGCTCTTTCCTCCATCTCCCTTGACTTTCCTCCTGTCCCACTACCATGCTCCGTCCCCACCTGGGTTACAGCTATACCTCTTCTTTACGTAACCTTACCCTTGATCATTCCCTACCAGGCCTGCCACTTCCCCCTCACTACCATTTCGAGTCCCATGTTGTTCCCTTGTCCCTGTGTTTGTTAACACCACTTCCTTACCTCCCGCACCTCCCCCTATCCCAAGTGCCCCCGGAACTGTCGGTCCTGTTGTTTTTCCTCCAGATAGTCCAACCAGCCTCTCTTATTTAGACAGACCTGTGGAGACACTAACATGCACGAAAACAAGACAGAGGAAAACAAAGCAACAGTATACAACCAGACAACAAAGCAACAAAAACTAACCACTGACAAAGAACAAAACAAAACACATCAAGAAAGAAGAGCTTGTAGTTAGTTCAAGGATCATTTGTTGGACCTTAGGAGTGTTTTCCAATCCAGTCTGTTGAGGCACCACAACCTGGCCCCAAAGTCCACTTTCAGCATTCCCTGGGGACCTTGCCACTCCATTCCCTTGCTGTTCCACTGCACTCCACCACACTTTGCCTCGGTGTGGTGGAATCAGGTTAGGTGCAATTCGCACACTGTGTCTCCAGTGCTGTCCCCTGTATCACCCTTGGTAACTGAGGGGCATCTTGTCTCATAGTGGGGCCAGCCATGTTGTTCTCTTTGTGGACTGGCTGCTCTGAGACTGGAACTCTTTAGGGGAGTAGAAAGCCTCATCTTTCTCCCTTGGAGTGGCTTGGAATTTCAAATTTGCCATTTCAGACATTGCGTTTAGCAGCCCAACACATAACCCCTATACCCCACCATAGCTACAGAAAACAATAAAGAAACAAAATCCAACAACACTCATTGCCATTGGGTGCATAACAATCCTATCGAGAGAAAATACTGCGGCCTCCTGGGTTTCCAAGGCTATAACTCATTGTAAAAATAAAATTGTGTTATGTTTTCAGTGAAAATTTACATAACCGATTAGATTTTCATTTAACAAATTCTCTACTTGTTTAGTGACATTAGTTAATTTTTCAATAAAAAGGAAAGCAGAAAATTAAAAAAAGAACAAATGAAAAACGTGTTAAGAGTAAAGACAAATGATAAGATGTTAATTTTTAACCTAATCATATCTGCAACAATACACTTTCTGATGTACTGATGTTGAGCAGGGTTTAATCCCATCCCTGGTGAATGGTCCCAGGGGATTTAATGGAGGCTTATTCTCTGTGGAATCTCTGCCAATGCATTTTGAGTTTTTATACTCATCTAAGGTTATAACTCTTTATGGGAGAAGAAAGCCTCATCTTTCTCCAAAGGAGCGACTGGTGAATTCCAACTGCTGACCTTGCAGTTAATAGCCCAACACATAACCCATTATGCCACCAGAAGAGAGATTTGTATCTGGGTGCCTTCCAATTCAAGCACTACAATTATGCAAGGAGGATATTTTTTTCTGTACTGGAGCCAGGTCAAGTCAGAACCAGTGTGTCCATGGTTTGCAGCGAAGTCAGAGGAAGAAGAGGGTAGACTGTCTATAACTTCTCATAGCCCAGGGAAATGCTAGGCCTGGAAGGGGGCATGTGGCTCAACCATATTCAGAAAATCTGCACACTAACCTCCCCGGCTCAAATAATTACCAGCACCATGTCTCTGAATATCACCTGAAAGCAAAATAGTGAAAGCACCATTTCCATTTCATAATACTTTTATTAAAAGTAAAGTTCAATTCAGTGATGTGAAGAAGCTGGGAAAATTATCTTTTCATTTCTTTCTTTTTCTTTCCCTCCCTTTCCCCTTCTTCTCCACAGAACTGAGAGGCAGAAGGAATAATGGCAGCATGGCACCAGCTGGAGGACACCGTGGGGTCAGGGTCATCATTTAACTCATGCTTCTCCAGTTTGGAGGGGCAACTGGATGTTCTCATTTGTGAATTTGCTTATTAATCTTTTTGAGTTAACAAGGTCATGGTAAAAAATGATTGTTGGTGTTTTTGTTAGGAACCTTCTAGTCCAGTCCAACTCATAGTGACTCAATGCATCAGTGCCGAGCTCTCTAGACCAATGGTTCTCAACCTGTGGGACCCTTGCACAGGGTGACTGTAACAAAATTACAGTTATGAAGCAGCAATGAGAATATTTTTATGGTTGTGGAGGTCACCACAACATGAGGAACTGTATGAAAGGGTTGTGGCATTAGGAAGTTTGAGAACCACTGCTCTAGGCTTTTCTATGCTGTAATCTTTACAAGAATGAGTTGCCTGGTTTTTCTTCCAAGAACAGAGCCACTGGTGGGTTCAAACCTTCAACCTTTTGGGTAGCAGCTGAGCACTTAACCATTGTGCCTCCAGGGCTCTTTGATAAACTCTATCAGAGGGTCTTAACCATTGCAACCCCATGGATCCTTTTGGCATTTAGGAAAGGCTATGGAACACCTGCCCACTCCCCAGAATAATATTTCCAAATACCTCCAATGAAATACAGAATCACAAAGGCACAAATTGTATTGAAATGCAGTGATAAAAATAAGACATTGGATTTGTGGCAAATATACATGTTAATAAATACATTAAATATGATCTGATGGTGGGTCTAATAAACCAAACCCACACCATTGAGTTGATCCTGACTCACTGTGACCCTATATAAAATTCCTCAGGCTAAATCTTGACAGGAGCAGATCATCTCACCTTCCTCTCAGAGAACAACTGGTGCCTTTGAACTGCCAACCTTGAGGTTACCTGCCCAATGGCTCACCCACAGCGTCACCGTGAGTTCTAGATAGTGATGAGCATGAACTGTACTCAACGATGGCTGCAACGACTAGCATGGGGTGTGAAAGCATGTAGAATTTCTCTCGGTGGTAATCGCATGGCTATTCAGAACACAGCTGTGGACATGCTAAACTGCCCTAGGAGCTTAGGGGAACTAACTCAACCAGGATTGTCCCTCATCCAATTTGACATTGCTCCCCAGCCTGCTGGGGCTCAGTGGTTCAGTGTTAGGGTCCCTTGTCTAGATACCAGGGCTGGCATGGAGAAAGTCATTCCTCTGCAGCCTTCTAGTGTGTGGGGGAAGATATTAGTGTTAAGCCTTGGCAGGAAATTGGTGGATTTTCCTGGCAGCCACATTCTTAATAACCATTTACTGGATACTTATTATATTCTGAGGGTAAATTGTGGTTCAGTTGTAGAATTCTCCTTTTCCATGTGGGAGATCTGGGTTTGAGTCCAAGACAATGCAACTCATGTGCATCCAACACTCATTTGTCAGGGGGATGCTTGGTTATTGCTGTGGTACTGAACTGATTTCTGTGTTGCTATGATACTGAAATGGGGAAGCTTGGTTGGGTGCGGCTATGAGACTGAACCTGTTTCTGTGATGTGTCCAGACTAAGATGAGCGATGAAGAAGAGCCTGGTATTCTACTTCTGAAAACCAATTAACGAAAACCCCTGTGAATCACAATCTGATGCACAACCAAAGAGATGGTGCAGGACCAGGGAGAATATTGCCCATGGAGTCACTGGGAGCTGGTTGTCACAGTGAGTTGGACTGGAGGCTGACTCAACAGCAGCTAACAACCATTGTGTTCCAGGCACTCGATTTGCTTTAAAAATCTAGCTCAGCCTTCTGGTACAGGGAAGTGATTAATCATGCCTACTTTATAGCACACAGTGAACCCTGATCAATGTCAGGCCCTGCTTGTGTTTTGTCCCTCCTTTTCCACATTCACATCACTTCCATTCCCCTCTTCAGACAAGTACCCCCTGCTGGGTGCTTGGTGTGTGTGTGTGTCCTTATAGGCATACAGCCATGTGCACTAGACCATGCTGCCATGTGCACTAGACCATGCTGCTTGGTGAATGGGCTTTCAGCTTCCATGAATGGTACTGCAATATAAATCTCATTCAGTTTCTGACCTTTTCAACTCCTTGCAATGTCATTAAGAGTTATTGCCATGCTGCATATCAATTGCATGTGCTGCTGCGTGCCACTTGGTCATGAGCAATCATCATCTTTCTTTTTTTTCCTTCTTCAGTTGTCTGTTGATTGGCATCCAATTCGGCTCCAACTCTTCTCTACTGCAGGTATCAGCGTGGTGACCATTCTTTTAAAAATGCCCCAAGGGCCCTGTGAATTGGATAAATAGCTTGGCCTATATACCCAGGAATTATGCGTTGGGCTGCTAAACCCAAGGTGAGCAGTTCCAACCCACCAGCTATTCCATGGAGCAAAGAGAGGCTGTCTGCTGTCGTAAGAATTTAGTTTTGTAAACCTATAGCAGCAATTCTACTGTGCCTTGTAGGGTTGCTAATGAGGAAGAATCAACTGGGGTTTTGTTTGTTTTTATCCATCCAGGAGAGAGCTTTGATGGGGGAGATATTAAGTGCTTGGCTGCTAACCCAAAGGTCAGTAGTTTGAAGCCGTCTTCCACACACTGTGGGATAAAGGCATGGCTGTCTACTTCCCAATAGAAGCCTTGAAAACATCATGGGACCATTCAGCTTTGTTTGATAGGGTCATAAGGAATGAAAGTCAACTCAGTGATTGCGCTTCTTTGGTTGTACGCCCAGGAGGGGCTCACTAGGTCCTAGGGTCCATTCAATGGGCTTTCACTAAGCTCTGCCAGATTGCTGTGCAGCAAACCTGCATCATTAGCAGTGTTTCTCTGCTTTCCCCGGATCTCCAATGACACTTGGTATGTTTGTCTTTCTAACTGTTGCCCGTTTGATGGTTTTAAAAGGTCAAGCACAATAAACTCATCTATCCCAGGCACTTTATGGTTCTGTAGCAGATTCTTAGGGTTGCCATGCCACATTCCTTTGACCCATCTCTGACACCATCTCACTGCCTTCCAGTCAATACCGACTCATAGCGATCCTGTGGGGCAGTGTACAATTGCCCCCTGCGAGTTTCAAACACTACAACTCTTTATTGGAGTAGAAAACCCCATCTTTCTTCCTTGGAGCTAGTAGTTTTGAACTGCTGACCTTGAAGTTAGCAAACCAACTTGTAACCACTGCACTTCCAGGGCTCCTCCTGATATCCATCATAGCAGTGACGAACGGCTCTATGTAAGTGCAGGCTCCTGCTGAAATGGTGTCTTATCACAACTGTGCAGCACGCAGCTCTCCATGTCCTTCTGCCTCGAAGCCTTTTCAAAGGCATGGAAAGCCAAACCCAGGAAGGTAGGAGAGGTCACCTTACTAGGAGGAATGCTCAACACCACTACAGGCGAAGAAGAGCCCAGCCTCCTGTTTCTGGTAGACAATTCTAGGACAGAACCCATGTTGCTCAGAAGTCCTGGGGGAATCAAGCCCCTGTATCCTAAATTAAAAGCCTCAACACCCCGTTCCCATTGTGATTGCTTCTCCCCCTAACTCAGTCTTGCGTCTGCTTTCCTATTCCCACTCCCTGCCATCAGATCTCAAATAGACTCCCTGCACCCAGGCCTGAGGAATAAGCTCGGTATGCAAGGGCACTCAATCCAAGACACACACATTACTCTGAATCTCCAAAACAACCCTGTGGGCTACGTGTGTAATCCCCAGTTCACAGATGAGAAATGGATTGAAAAACAGTGACACACCCAAGATCACACAGGCCAGGGTTCAAGTCTGTGTCTATCAGTTATTCTTTTATTCAAGTATGCCAGAGAAGACTGGGTCTTAACACTTGAGCAATCTTCTTGGAAGAATAAGGCAAACTACAGAAAACACAAAATGAATATCGCCTTTGTTCGTTTATCCATTTGCAAAAGACATAATACCTATAGTGCTAAGAATAGTATTCAAAGTATCTATTACTACCCCCTCAAAGCTTACATACTAGTCACCAAACTCAAACAAATACAATGCTATCAAGTTGATTACAACTTATAGCAACCCCATATAGGGCTTCCAAGACTGTAAATCTTTACAGAAGCAGAGAGCTTCACTTTTCTCCCCCTGAGTGACTGGTGCATTTGAACTACTGACCTTGTGGTTAGCAGCCCATTGCTAAATGATTAGTTCCATAATCATTACGCTTACTTAACTCTACATTCTTTTAATTATTTCTCTATCAGTCCAAATTGCATCTGGCTACATGGGAAAAAACAAACCGACACTAGTGGTCTAATCACAAAAGCTTCATTTTTCTTATATTAACACCAAAAATACCAAACCAGTTGCCACTGAATTGATTCTGATTTACAGTTACCCCATATGATTCAGGGTAGAACTGTGCCCCATGAGGTTTTCAAGGGCTGAATTTTTAAATGTAGATTGCCAGGTTTTATTGTTAGCATTAGTGGTTGGTGTGTAAATTTGAATAATAACTTTATTAATTATTCATCCTTGTAGGTGTAATATATCCTACACCTAACAATGGTGAACATTGGAATCGATGTTGAAACATTCTCATTTTTAACATGAAAGTCATCCATTCCTTTCAAATTTGTTACTCTGGTATGTAAACCATATTATTGTGACATTCAAAATGGCCAATACCAGTCTATTTCAGTTCAATAACACCTAGAGTGTTTGATCTTTATGTGTTCCATTTTTTCATGGCTTCCAATTTTTCTAGATCCATATTTCATGCATCCCATCTTCTTGTTAGTGATTATTGCAGTACTGCTGTTTCTTCTCATTTTGAGTCATTGCCACATCAACAAATATAGGTCCTGAAAACTTTATATCACTAAGGTCAACTCTACTTTGAGGAGACAGCTCTTCCCCAATTATATTTTGAGTGTCTTCCAACTTGAGGGGTTCATCATCCTGCACTATATGAAACAATATTCCACTGCTATCAATGTGCTCCACAAACACCACTATTTTTTTCAGATGTAGATTGGCAGGTTATTCTTTCTAGTCTATTTAGCTTGTAAGCTTTTCTGAAAATTTTCCACCACAGGTAACTATGCTTGTGTTTGAAATACCAGTGGTATATCTCACAGGATCATGATGGCTTTCAAGTTATGATAGTTCAAGAACCTGACATGTCTGACAACTTGGCATACTAGCCTAATTCCGAATGGCCAGCACATCTCTCTTCTTGCTTTCTCTAGTTTCTGTAGACCACTGTACCTGAGCATGCATGGCTTAGGAGGTTATGGAGTTAATTCTTGCTTCCTGGAGTAACCCTTAACCAATGACCCATAGGAGTTGTTGGACAAATAGCCACACTCCCTCACATTCTGGGCAGAATAACTAGTGGATTTTCTACAGTGTCTCCAGTAAGATTAACCTCCAGTTGCTCACAATTTTAAATTGTTTGATAATGTACTTTTCATTGGCTGCCTTCTTTCTCTTTTCAATTTCCCATTTCCTTATTGATATCTCCCCAGAAAATGGCTTAATTAAAACCTTTGTCTCAGGATCTAATCCTATGGGGAACCCAAACTCAATCACACAAGACATTTGTCAAATCATGGACTTAGTGGTTATAGCTATTATATGTGTAGGTCATGGAAGAGGAGAATTCATACCATCACTTTGAATAGTCATTCGGAGTGCCAACTGGGTCCCCAGCATAGATCCTGGACATCAAAACTCACTGTTTCCTGTATCATAACACTTCCTTATAGACTTCAGTCATTCAAAAAACTCAACAAATAGCTTGCTGTCTCACTTCAAATTTTGTAGTGTGCAAATATGGCTATGTTTTCATTGTGTGTTTAGCCCTGGACAAATCAGCTTTGACCAGGAAGGTGAAGTCATGTGGAAAAACAAACCAAAAACACTAGCAGCTGTGTGTTGTGGAAGAAAACCCTGTGGATGAAGTGCAATTTTTAGGGAACAGAGACCAGTAAGATAAACCAATAAGTGTCCACTGTTTTGATGTTAAGGAGAACCCTGGTGAGGCAGTAATTAAGCACTTAAGGGCTAATCAATCAGCAGTTCAAACCCACCATCTTCCCCAAGGAAGAGTTACGATGTGGCAGTCTGACCCCCTTAAGATTTACATTGATTACCACTACCAACTGATCTGAGAGGGATGGCATTAGGGGATGCTGGATCGCATTCTTAACGAGCTCTAATGGCAGAGTGGACTCCTCATTGATCTCCTAACCACAAGGAAAGTGGTTCTAACCTATCAGTTGGTCCATGTGAGAAATAGGAGTTTGTCTGCTCTGGTAAAGATATAAGCCTTGGAAAATCAAAGGGTGAAGTTCTATTCTATCTTGTAGGGTCTCTATGAGTCAGCTTCAACACAATGATAATGAGTTTGCTTTGGAATTTTGGGATAGAATAGGAGAAATATGTGCAACAAAGTTTAAACTTATTTTAAATGTTCAGTGGTATTGCTCAGAGAGAGATTCTTGGAACCCACAAGACTGTTGTCCTTAGGCACCTTCAGATCTGGAACTGAACTCACTCCCTTGGCTCAATCTTCAGCCAAACAATAGGTAGATCTATAAGGTAAAAAGTAACACTAATCAACTCTTTGAATCAAAACGATATAATTTATTCAAAGATAAAGTTCAGAAGGGTCAGGAAAGAAGGGGGAATGGAAACAGGAAATACAAGGAGGAAGTGCGATAAGTGATATTACGTTGAGCGGATTGCAGTCAATATCATGAAGCAAAATATGTGTGAACTGTCAAATGGAAAACAGATGTATTCTGTAAACCTTCACCCAACTCACAATGAAGATATTTTTTTTCAGCCTTGGAAACCTATGAGGCAATACTATTCTGTCCTATAGGGTACCACTGAGTTGAAATCAACCCAGTGGCAATGGGATATTGATGCTGATGCTTTCTGCCGATTCTAAAAAATAGGGTTATTAGCAATTATTGTGGAAATAGCATGAATGAGACTATGTAAATGGGGTTGGTTACAGATAAATTCTTGTAAATGTTAAAGGATAAGTGATTGAGGATGGACTTGCCCAAAAAGAGAAAATTATTGCAAGATTTTGTTCCAGGGATAAAATAAAAATAGGTTTCCTGTGGGTAAGACTTAAGCCTATAGATATGGAATTTAAGGAACTGGTATTCCATGATGGTCACCTTCCCGACACAATCACTCAAGACAAAAAGTGGGTGTATAAACAAATGTGGTGAAGAAAGTTTATGGAGCCTAGCTATCAAAAGATAAAGAGTCTAGGGTTTTAAAGACTAGAAGGTTCACAAGTGGCCATCTAACTCAGAAGCAATAAAGCGCACATGAAAGAAGCACACCAGCCTGTGTGATCACAAGATGTAGAAGGGATCAGGTATCAGGCATCAAAGAACAAAAAAATCATATCATTGTGAATGAGGGGGGGTACAGTTAGGGGATCCAAGATCTATCTGTAGGCAACTGGACAACCCCTTACAGAAGGGTCGCTGGGAGGAGATGAGCCAGTCAGGATGCAGTGTAGCAACGATGAAACATATAACTTTCCTCTCATTCCTAAATGCTACCGCGCCCACTATCATGATCCCAATTCTACCTTACAAACCTGGCTAGACCAGAGAATATACACTGGTCCATATAGGAACTGGAAACACAGGGAAACCAGGACAGATGACTCCTTCAGGACCAGTGCTGAGAGTAGCAATAACAGGAGGATGGAGGAAAGGTGGGGTAGAAAGAGGGATCTGATTACAAGGATCTACATATAACCTCCTCCATGAGGGAGGGACAACAAAAAAGTGGGTGAAGGTAGATGTCGGACAGTGTAAGATAGGACAGAATAATAATTTATAAATTATCAAGGGTCCATGAGGGAGGGGAAGGGGGAAGGAGGGGAAATGAGGAGCTACTACCAAGGGCTCAAGTAGAAAGCAAATGTTTTGAGAATGATGATGGCAACAAATGTACGCAGTGGATGTATGTATAGATTGTGATAAGAGTTGTAGGAGCCCCCAATAAAATGATTCTTTTTAAAAACCTCAAAGAGCAAAACACACTATGGTTTATTGT
This sequence comes from Tenrec ecaudatus, assembly GCF_050624435.1. NCBI lineage: Eukaryota > Metazoa > Chordata > Mammalia > Afrosoricida > Tenrecidae > Tenrec > Tenrec ecaudatus. The sequence continues at coordinate 36,881 of NW_027458508.1, read as the reverse complement.
ACATCAATGATACTTCAATAAAATTACATAAAAAGGGGAAAAAGAAATGGAATTTAAGGTAAAGAAAGTATTCCCTTTGAGGACCATATTGCAAATATATATTTAGGCAGGCAATTAGATAAAGACATTTTAAGTCTGGGCTTCTATACCTGCCATCTGTCTGTTATGAAAAGTATAATTAGCAACTAGAATCTCTCATACAAAATCAACTCAATATGGTCTTTCTGGTCTGACCTCCGTGGTGTTCTACTCTGCTTTGATGGAGCTCATCATATCATGACTCTATAACAAGATTGAGGAGTTATTTACATTCTTATGTGGAAGGTAAATCTGTTTGGCCATTCTGTTAGACTAGTTCATTTTCTTTCCTACCATCCCATCTGCCATTTTAATTCAAAACAAGGCGAAAAGCTTGTATGTGCCTTTTGAGGAAGGAGAAGATTTTGGTGTGGAAGAAATTCTCTTCTAGACTGCAAGGTAAGTATTTACCCCCTCTAGCCCTGTTGGAGGAGGGGGAAAGGAAGAGAGACAAGGCAAAGAGAACAACATAGTTAGTTTCATGCCTCCTTACTTGACCTGGGGATTGAGGGGAATATCAGTGACTATGGACCTGTTGTGCTCCCCATTTGGAAGCATGAAGAATAGAGGCTGCCAGGCAGAGCAGCCCTCTGGGAAGTCACTGAAGACAAACATATAGAGAGTGCCATCAAGTCTACTGTGATCCATGGAGACCTTATATGAAATGGAATGGAGTGCTGTCTGATCTTGCACCATTGTCACACATTCCTGAATGTTGAAGTCCATTGTTGCAGCGATTAGGTCAATCTGCCTCAATAAGGATCTTCCATGTCCCTCTATTTCATCAAATATGAAGTCTTCCTCTAGCAATTGTCCACTGATAGTGTGTCCAAAACACATTAGTCAGTCAGTGTTCTCTTGTGATCCATAAGGTTTTCTTTCAGTAATTTTTGGAAGTGGACTAGCAGGCCTCTCTTCCTAGTCTGTCTTAGTCTAGAAGCTTCACTGAAACCTGTCCACCATGGGCAATCCTGCTGGTATTTGAAATTCTGGGAACAGAGCTTCCAGCACCATAACAATACACAAACCATTATAGTACAACCAACTGACAGATGAGTGGAGGATATCTATATCTATATATGGAGAGAGAGAGAGTAAAACTGGCAATGCAGTCTGATTAGGCAGTATTCTGATAATCTGCTGCTAACAGAAAGTATCCCCACAAATAACATCTTAAAGTAATGATGATATCAATTTTGCTCACAAATCTGCAATCTGGGCAGAGCTCAGTGAGGACACTAGTTTTGCCTTCATCAAGCATTAGCTGGGGTAGCTCAAAGGACAGAGGCTACAGCTCTCTTAAGACTCACTCCCTCACACGACTGATACTTCTATTGGTTGGAGCTCAAGAAGAACCCTATATGTGACATTTTCATTTGGCTTGGTCTTCCTTGCAACATCCTGACAGGGTCCCAATGGTGAACAACCCAATACGACCAGGTGGAAGTCACAGAGCAACACTTCTGCCATAGTCAAAGGCTTGCCAAGATGCAAGGAAGAGGGAAAGCAGGCCCTGTTTCTGGAAAAATGAACACAAACTCATCTTGTAACAAGAGAATGTGCGATGTGCAACATTAGGACAGTCATCTTTGAAGGACACAACCTGCCATGAGCCAAGATACAGAGACAGATTTCTACGAAAGCGAAAGGGCAGGACTTAGACTTAAAGATAAAGCCACAGACTTCATAGGACAAGAGCAATAGGGAGACAAGCAAAGGAAAGCTCTAGGACGCAAGCCTAACATGGCTAAAGATAGGGACAATGTCAGGACTGAACTGGAAGCAAGCAGACACCTGTGCAAGGCAGAACCCGTGAAGTTGTGAGTGCCTTCAAAGCTAAGTCAAAGTACCTTGGGGCCTGAGAAGGGAAGGAGCAGGAGAAGGAATTAATGGGTAGGTTTATGGAATTTGTAAGTCTGGAGACAGAGCCTCAGGAATAGCTGGGTTCTGGCACTCAGTTGATACCATCAGAGTTTGAACCTTTTCCTTTCAGAGCTGTTTCCTTTTGAGTTTCACGCAGGCTTCCTGATGACAGCTGTAGTTTTATCTAGAAGCTCAGGAATTCTATTAGAGAGAGGCTCTTTTCCTTTCTAATCATTGGTGGTACTACCAGGTAAGCATTGGATTGCTAACTGCAAGGTTGGCAGTGCTACCCTACCAGCTACCTCATAGGGAAAAAGATGGAACTTTCTGCTCACATAAATATTTACAGTCTGAGAAACCCCACAGGGACCTTCTATGATTCAAAATGGACTCATTGGCAATGAGGAAATTGTTTCTGGGGCATTTTTTAGGGTTAGATATCATTAACCTAGCATGAGTCTCATACTGAGTCTGACCCAGTCCCTTTGGACAGAGGAAAGTCATGCCCTGACTAGCCAGGCCTGGAGCTGGCAGATTGGGTCAATGCCAGAAGAAGCATGGAGATGGAGCATGGTGGAAGAGTGATCCCAAAGATACAAGCCATGTGCTGTGAGTGGAAGAAGGGCAAATGAATGCTGCATTAATTAACCAGTCATTGACAAAATGAGGTTGCATGACAAATGGCTCCAAAACCCAGCAGTTCAACAAACAGCCCAACCCCTTCCCTCCCACACACACAGTTCTTAAAATTCAGGATCAGGGAGATTAACTGGAACTTTGAACTTGGCACTTCAGGGCTTGGAAGAGGTGACAGTGCATGTAAAGGCCTTGGGGCAGGAGAGATCTTGGTGTGACTGAAAGCCCAGAAGAAGACTAATTTGGGGGTGGTGAGATAATAGGAATGGAGTTTTCAGTGAGCATTTCCTTGAGAGCCTTCAAGCAAAAGCGATTTTTCTATATTCATGTTTTAGAAGTAGATCTCCACCCATTGTGTAAAGCTTTGGGTATTGGATTGGTGTCGGTATGTAGGGAAAAAATAAATGGGCTTGTAATGGATTAGGAGCCTGTGGTAGTCACCTAATCTTGTGTCAAGTTAAGGATTAGGAGTGTAGGCGTGGAGTTTAGGCTGCCAATCTGGAGATAGTCAGTGAGATTTTTATGTGGGCATAGCCTCCTTCTGAGAACTCTGAGAAATCTGGTACTTCCTCCTTGGAGGTGGAAGACACCTCTCTCTCTCTCTCTCTCTCTCTCTCTCTCTCTCTCTCTCTCTCTCTCTCTCTCTCTCTCTCTCTCTGCTACTCCTTGGGAGACATTGCAGAAGGCAAGCCAAATGGATGCGACCAGACCTCTGAAGCCAAAGAAGCCTCAGAGAGATCGCAGCCAGCACTGAGATGCTTACAATGCCACTGGATCCACAAGACTTTCCACCCATTGGCCTGTGATTATCCTGCATTCAGCATCACTGCACATGTTTTATGGGTCTGAAAAGGAATTTATAGATTGGTATCAGACATATGGGCTAATACCAGACTTATGGATTTGATGTGCACTGGGCTGGGACGTTTGCTTAATGTACAATTACTGTTTGATATAAAACTCTCTCTCTGGATTTATAAGGTAGAATTAGACCAGAACATGTACTCTGGTACAGAAAGGAGCTGGAAACACAGGGAATCCATGACAGATGATCCCTTCAGGACCAGTGGTGAGAGTGGCAATACCAGGAGGGTGGAGGGAAGGTGGGGTAGAAAGGGTGAATCGATTACAAGGATCTACATAAAATCTCTGCCCTGGGGGACGGACAACAGAAAAGTGGGGGAAGTGAGATGTTTGACGTGTAAGATATGACAAAATAATTTATATATTACCAAGTATTTATGAGGGAGGGGGAGGAGGATGGAAGTGGGGAAATGAGGAGCTGATACAAAGGGCTCAAGTAGAAAGCAAATGTTTTGAGAAGGATGAGGGCAACACATGTACAAATGTACTTGACACACAATGGGTGGATGGATGGATGGATGGATGGATGGATGGATGGATGGATGGAATGACTGTGATAAGAGTTGTATGAGCCCCCAATAAAATTATCAAGGGTTCATAAGGAGGGGGGAGTGGGGAGGGAGGAGAAAAATGAGGAGCAGGTGCCAGGGGCTTATGTGGAGAGCAAATGTTTTGACAATGATGAGGGCAATGAATGTATAAATGTGCTTTATAATGGATGGATGGATGGATTGTGATAAGAGTTGTATAAATCCCTAATATAATGATTAAATAATAGGGAAATGATTTTTAAAAACCACCAACTCTCTCTCATACACATGAGTCTCCCTCGATTTTCCTCTAGCATACCCAGACTAATACACAGTTCGCCCCTGTCCTATAGGGCCGCTATGAGTTGACATGGACTTGAGGGCAGTGGGTTTGTTAGGGCTTTGGAGTTCAGCAGGCCTTTGTTGGTGTGTTTGAGTCTATTTTTGTAGCTGTTGTTTGCAGGTCAGTGGCTCATCTTCCAGCACTCTATAGGACCATATTTTTTTGTGACCCATAGGCTTTCATTTGTTAATATTTGGAAGTAGATCACCAGGTCTTTCTTCCTAGTCTGCCTTAGGCTAGAGCAGTGGTTCTCAATCTGTGGGTTGTGACCCCTTTTGGGGTCCAGCGACCTTTTAACACGAGTCACGCGATTCATGGCAGTAGCAACATTACAGTTATGAAGTAGCAAGGAAAATGATTTTATGGTTGGGGGTCACCACAACATGAGGAATTGTATTAAAGGAAGGTTGAGCACCACAGGGCTCGAGGTTCCACTGAAGCCTGCCCATCATTGCTGACCCTTCTGGGGTTTGTCATATCGGTGGCACAGCTTCCAATTTCACAGCAGCACTCTAGCTACCACTGCACCACGAACTGATAGACAGGTGGTGGACTGTTCTTAAAAGCCACCTGATTTACGATGCTTTGTTTTGACAGCCCTGGAAAATGGATACAGAATCTAGTTTCATAGTCAATGCAAGACACACCTTGGGGCAGTAGGGATGGCATGAAGTGAATAGATTCAAAGTATATTTTAGGGAGAGGAAGGATGACAGTTAATGCCTGGGGGGTGTGCAAGAAGAAAGGAAGCAGAGACACCATTGATATTAAGTGCCTGAGTTAAGACAGGAATTTCCAGGGAAGCTGGTGGGTCATGATGGGAGAATTTCACACTCCCCGGGGACAGGGGGAGCATTGATTAGTTCATATGTCTGCGCATCTTCTCAGACAATAGAGGCTTTGTCATCCTCAAATGAAGCATGCAGTTGGAGCTCAGAGAGGGCATGCAGTGCAAATGAAGACTGGGTTGGTTGAGATGGGTGGACCAGGGCCACTAGTCAATTCTGAGGAGCTTCAGAAAACCTGCCCAGTGTCTCTTGGAGAGTGGGCATGTCTCATGGCCACAGAGGGCCTTTTAATGTTTCACCTCCCACTGCAGCAGCGAGAGGCTCTATCAGCTCATCCTGGAAAGGAAACATACTACCTGCCATCAGGTTCATTTCTTCAGAAAGGATGGAAGAATACAAATGAAAGACTACAGTTTGAAGGGGTCTTAGGCAGACTATCAGGCTCATTAAAGCTTCATTTATTAAAACTTCATTATTCAGAGACATTCTCCCAGTAGGATGTATGCTGGGGTGGGGGTGGGCATGAGGAGGAAGGCTTGGAGCAGGGTAGGGGAACAACCCCACACCCCCAAAAAATACCTTCCCAAGAAGCAATTCCAGTGGGCACAGATTAGAAAGAAGTTTCATCCTCTGGTCACTTGATGTTTGTCCCTCTCTTTTATCTGAATGCTCTTTCCACATTGCTCAGATGAATCATCAAATTTATATTAAAATGCAAGTTAGGAAGCATCATCCCCAACCAACCTTGTTCATCAAAATGGTAGTGCTCTCTCCGGGTACCCTGAGTTCAGTTTGTCAACAAGCTGAAGCAGTTGAGCTGGGGCTCTGTGAGGCCCAGGAGCATGAGTTCATTAATATCCGACCCATAATGCCTTGCTGGGTTTATGCCAACAAAGCCCTGTCACTCCTTACCATAGGATTTACTCACTCTTTGAAACAGGCATTTATTTACACACAGTTTGACCTCATGATGGTGTTCAGCAGATGTGGATCTTACTTATTTGCATTGTTCTGTGACAGTTGCAAAATTCGTTAGTGGCTCAGGGATCAATCCTCTGTGGACTGCCCCGAAGCTAGATGAAGCAAGCGGGTTCTCCCTGATTCATCCTCCCTCCTTAGCAATGCTTGCTAGTCAGGATAACATAGTGCCCATTAAAGAAATTGCCTGTGTCACTTTAAATTTGTGACCTGGGCGGGAGGGAGGGTCATGATCACAAGTGACAGAAACTGACGCTTGACTAACTTAGGGAAAAAGGCCTAATGGTGGATAAATGTTGGGAAGACAAGAAAATGTGGCAAATGCCTGGGCAATCTCAGGGCTGTGAAGCAGGTAATGGCGAAACACTCCTCCTGAGGCCAAAGCGTGCCCTCTGTAGTACATTAAATCACATTCACACACACCCATTCATGTTCACATGGAACCTGAGGCTATGGCCTTACTTGGAGAGGAGGTCTTGGCAGATGTGCTTAGATAAGTATTTCAAGAGCTCCATCTTTCTGGGTTTAGATTTCAGATGGATACTACATGCACTGATTGGTGTGTTCTTATAAGAAGGGGAGTGGGCACACAGAGACCCCGTGTGAAGACACTGGCAGAGATTGGATCAGTGCATCTATAAGCCAAGAAATATCAAGGATTAGCAGCAGTGACCAGAAGCAGAGAGAGGCTACTTTGATTCTCCTTCAGAGCTCTCAGAAGGAATGAATCTTGCCCACACCTTAATTTTAACCCTTTGTCCTTCAGAAAAGTGAGAGAACAAATGCCTGCTGTTTAAGTCACTCGATTGGTAGCCAGTTGTTACAGCTACCCAAAAGAACCATTATGGATTGATCTGTAGCCCCCTCAAAATATGTGAGAAATTTGAACCTTGGTGGACATGATCCTGTTTGAAAAGAAGGGAGTTCTTTTGTAATATAAATGAGGCCGTATGGCCACTGGAGATCCCTTCATAGAGGGGTTTAGAAGAGGAGATGGGTCAGTCAGGGTGCGAGGTAGTACCGATGAAGAACACAGCTTTCCCCCAGATCCTGTATGCTTCCTCCCCCCAACTACCATGATCCAAATTCTACCTTGCAGGGCTGGATAGGGCAGAGGTTGTACACTGGTGCATATGGGGGCTGGAGGCACAGGGAATCCAGGGTGGATGATACCTTCAGGACCAAAGGTGTGAGGGGCGATGCTGGGAGAGTGGAGGGTGAGTGGGTTGGAAAGGGGGAACTGATTACGAGGATCCACATGTGACCTCCTCCCTGGGAGATGGACAGCAGAGAAGGGGGGGAAGGGAGACTCGGGATAGAGCAAGATATGACAAAATAACAATGTATAAATTACCAAGGGTACATGAGGGAGGGGGAGCGGGGAGGAGTGGAAAAAAAAAAGAGGACCTGATGCAAAGTGCATAAGTGGAGAGCAAATGCTTTGAGAATGATTGGGGCAGGGAATGTGCGGATGTGCTTTATATAATTGATGTATGTATATGTATGGATTGTGATAAGAGTTGTATGAGCCCCTAATAAAATGTAAAAAAAAAAGAAAATGATTAAGGCAAAGAATGTAGGCCTGGTGGGAAATGATCAAGGGTAAGGTTGCTTAGAGAAGAGGTATACTCTAGCCCAGGTGGCAATGAAGCATGGTAGTGGGGCAGGAGGAAGGTCAAGGGAGATGGAGGAAAGAGCTAGGAGTCAAAGGGCATTCATGGAGGTCTAGACAAAGACATGTACATGCAAATATATATAGGAGGTTGGGGAAATAGATCTTTGTGTCTAAATTTATAGGTCAAGTATTAAGGTGGCGGAAGGACCTTGGGCCTCTACTCAAACACTCCCTCTATGCATGAATACCTTCTTTTATTAAATTGGAACTCTATGATGCTCACTCTCCCGACACAACAGCTGGCGCCAACATGGGTGAACAAGTAAATGTGGTGAAGAAAGCTGATGGTGCCCGGCTATCAAAAGAGATAGTGACTGGGGTCTTAAAGGCTTGAAGATAAACAAGCGGCCATCTAGCTCAGAAGCAACAAAGTCCACATGGAAGAACACACCAGCCTGTGTGATCGAGTGGTCCCAAAGGGATCAGTTACCAGGCATCAAAGAACAAAAAATCATATCATTGACTGCACACCTCCATGATAGGATCGCTGAAGACAAATGGGTGCATAAGCAAATGTGGTGAAGAAAGCTGATGGTGCCCGGCTATCAAAAGAGATAGTGTCTGGGGTCTTAAAGGCTTGAAGGTGAACAAGCGGCCATCTCGCTCAGAAACAAATAAGCCCACATGGAAGAAGCACACCGGCCAGTGCGATCACGAGGTGCCCAAGGGACCAGATATAAGGCATCATGCAAAAAAAAAAAAAAGATATAAGTGTGTGTATGTATGTGTATTTATGTGTATATGTATATATGTATGTGTATATATATATTATATTAAATGAAGGGGGAAGTGCAGAGTGGAGACCCAAGGCCCAAGTGTCAGCCAATGGAGATCCCCTCATAGAGGGGCTTAGGAGAGGAGATGGGTTAATTAGGGTGTGAGGTAGTATCGATGAAGAACACAGCTTTCCCCCAGATCCTGGATGCTTCCTCCCCCCAACTACCATGATCCGAATTCTACCTTGCAGGGCTGGATAGGACAGAGGCTGTACACTGGTACATAGGAGGGTTGGAGATACAGGGAATCCAGGGTGGATGATACCTCCAGGACCAAGGGAGTGAGGGACGATGCTGGGAGAGTGGAGGGTGAGTGGGTTGGAAAGGGGAAACTGATTACAAGGAGCCACATGTGACCTCTTCCCTGGGAGAGGGACAGCAGAGAAGGGGGGAAGGGAGACCCCGAATAGGGCAAGATATGACAAAATAACGAGGTATAAATTACCAAGGGCATATGAGGGAGGGGGGAAAAGGGAGGGAGGGGGGGAAAAAAAGGAGGACCTGATGCAAGGGGCTTAGGTGAAGAGCAAATGCCTTGAGAGTGATTGGGACAGGGAGTGTATGGGTGTGCTTTGTACAATTGATGTATGTATATGTATGGATTGTGGTAAGAGTTGTTGGAGTCCCTAATAAAATGTAAAAGAAGAAAAAGAAAAAAAAGAAAAAAAAAGAAAATGATTAGGGCAAAATATGTACAGATGTGCTTTATACAATTGATGTATGTCTATGTATGGATTGTGATAAGTGTTGTATGAGCCCCTAATAAAATGTTTAAAAAAAAAAAAAAAAAAAAAGAAAATGATTAAGGCAAAGAATGTACAGATGTGCTTTATACAATTGATATATGTATATGTATGGATTGTGATAAGAGTTGTATGACTCCCTAATAAAATGTTTAAAAAAATGAGGCCATATGAGAATAGGCTTGAGCCTAAATCTAAACACTTCTGAGTTAAAGGCCAGGATAGACCCAGTAACACACAGTACGGGGAGAAAGATAGCGAGGAATGCCAAGGAACTTTCTGGTATCCACAAAGAAGGACCCTGACCTAGAGTCGCACCCCAAATTTGAACCTGTAAGCTCCAAAGCAGGGGGAAAAGTGTTTTAAGGCTACTGACTTGTTGGGTAATTTTTGGTTAAGGAGATTAAGACAGAAACTTAAGACATCCTCCAATCCTTCCTCTGGCTTCGTTCCATTTTTCTCACATTCAAGAGTCCTCCTAGAGGATTCAGTCAGGTTGTTGTTGTTGTTTTTGTTCAGTGTCATAGTGAGGGTTTGGATTCATTGTGACCATACATACAACATAATCATACACTGCCCGGTCCTGTACCATTCTCACAGTTGTTCTTAAGTTTGAGCCCATTGTTGCAGCCACTGTGTCAATCCCATTTTTGAGGGCTTTCCTCTTTTTCATTGCCCCTCTACTTTCCAGAACACGATGTCCTGCTCCAGGGACTGATCTCTCTGGACAACATGTCAATGTTAAGGCGAAGTCTCATTATCCTTGCCCTGAGGAACATTCTGGCTGTACTTCATCCAAGTTAGATGGGTTTGTTCTTTTGGCAGTCCATGGTACATTCATTACTCTTTTACATCACTACTAATCAAATATATCTATTCTTCTTTGGTCTTCCTTATTCAGTGTTCAACTTTCACATGAATATGAGACAGTTGAAAATACCATGGCCTGGGTCAACCCGCCCCAGTCCTCAAAGTAATCTCTTGCTTTTCAACACTTTAAAGAGGTCTCGTGTAGCAGATTTGACTAGTGAAATGTGTCATTTGTTCTCTTCTCTGCTGCTTCCATGAGAATTGATTGTGGATTCAAGCAAGACAAAATCCTTGACAATTTCGATCTTTCCTCCATTTATCATGATGTTATCAATAGGTCCAGTTGTGAGGGTCTGGGCTTTCTTTACATTGAGTCATAATCCAAACTGAAGGCTTTAATCAATCCTTCATCTTCATCAGCAAGTGAATCAAGTCCTTCTCATTTTCAGCAAAATTGTGTCATCTGTATAATGCAGGTTGTTAATAGGCCTTCCTCCAACCTGATGCTCCATCAGGCACTGCCCCTTAATGAGTTTAGGTCATGAAGGATAGTCCTCCATAGGCACATTGATTATTACACTACCACCCTCACATAATAAATTCAGAGAGAGAAAATTTCCCCAAAGCAATGGAAAGCTTACTAGAGAAGTGGAGGGTGCTAAAAGCCAAAGGTGACACAAACCGGAAATCAATACTAGTTTTCAATACCTGCAGTCATCTAATAGTTCACTGCACTATCTAAGGAAAGGTGAGGAGAACTGGGGCAATTCCATTAAAAAAAGACAATGCAGGGTATATAAGTCCGTCATTCCTCTGGAGAAGAAAAACACATAGTTGGGTTGTAGAGCTTTGTTTGCTAATCAACCGAATGTAGTTGTAAGGCAGGGGTGTGCGTGTACGCGTGTGTGTGTGTGCGTGCGTGTGTGTGTGTGTGTTGAAGGGAGGGGCTTGCCATTCTATTTCATAGCCAGGAGAAAGATGAGCCTCTTCCCATATCTTTTGCTCTGTGGCAAGTTACTGATCTACAAGGAACTTTTATTTGACAAGGACATTGCCGAGAAAAAAACGGGAAGCTTGTGTTCATCTCTGCTGAGAGGTGGAGTCAAAGAGATGGGCTTTATGACAGACACCCTGATCGTGCAACCAAACTATGAAATGGCCTCATACATTCAACACACATTTGCTGCACCTCCCCAGTGTGCTGCCCAGATATTACCAGGCAGAGTGTTTTATGGGCAGCATTTTAGAGTTAGGCAGGCAGAGGGAGTGTCTTTGTGGGTGTTGCCTTTACCAGTCCTTGGATTGTTCTGGGACAGGCATGCCTTTTTCCTCTAAAGTAACTGATCGCGTGTAAAGAAGGAGTCTCCTCAGTAAGACGGGTTGAACCAAACCCAACCTATGACAATCATCTCAATTGGAACACATAGCGACCCTATACAAATACCCGTAGGGTTTCCAAGTTTGTAACTCTTTTGGGGGGTCAACTACCATATCCTTCTCTTGCAGAACCACTACAGAGTTGAGCGTTGTGTTAGCAGCTGAATGCTTAATCACTGTGCCCATTTTGTTTGCTGAGCCGCCCTCAAAACACTGAACAGTTTTTCTGGGTACCAAGTATGTCCACTTCTATATCTGGCCTAGGGTGTTTTCTCCAAGTTGATAGGAGGTGCAAATCAGTTACTAGGGGTTTGGCAGAGTCAGTATGGAAACTGGGAGGGTGTGTGAAATTTGAACCAGAGTAGAACAATTCCAAGACACTTCCTAGGGATTCCTGGCATATAATATGCAAATGATAGTCAAGATATATAACTGTGTCTCTGTTCTTGGTTCTGTCAGTACCTGGTGTGGCCACAAAGGAGAAACCTGGTCTCCTGCTATTTTGAGCATCTAGTGTGAATGACAGGAGATAAGTCACATGCTAATGAACCCTGGTGGTGTAGTAGTTAAGCACCATGGTGCCCGGCTATCAAAGCATATAGCGTCTGGGGTCTTAAAGGCTGGAAGATAAACAGGGGGCCATGTAGCTAAGAAACAACAAAGTCCACATGGAAAAAGCACACCAGCCTACACCAACATGATCGCTGAAGACAAAGCGGGTGCATAAGCACATGTGAGCATGTTTTCTTGATGTGCACTCACCCTTTATATACAACTCTCGTATACATACGTGTTTCTGTGGATTTGTTTCTCGAATGCACCCAGACTAACATAAGCAGCGTGGAACGCATTTAAGAAGCCTAGACAAGGGCAGGGCAGGATATTTGGAGGGACTGGATCCAGAATTTGAGAGGAAGGAGCCCTGGTGGCAAAACGGGCTGTTAGCTCGCTGTCCCAGGGGGGACAATGAGACTGCTGGCTCCCATGAAAATTTACAGTCTTGAAAACTCCATATAGGGTCACTGTGGTTGGAATCCACTGGACGGCAGTGACCTTTTGGGATTGAAGGTGGAAGCCACCAATGACTTCCTGCCATTGAGCCAAGGAGCCTCAGGAGAGTGTGTGAACTTCTGGAATGCAGTGAACAACCTCTGCACATCTGCTTTTCGTGCTGCCCAAGTCATGCCCTTGGCCTTTGCTTAAACATATTCATCCAGAAGTGAACCATCACAGCTGCTCCCTCGGGAAGCTGGGGGCTGAGCTCTCTGGTTCCACTCTGTCAGCATTTCTGGTCCGGGTACCTCCCCTCTTCCCCGGCACAGGCAATGTGCTTTTGGAAGCAGTGCTCCCTGGGTAGTGGGTGTGATTTGCCTCCTCTGGCCTAACATGATGAATGCTGAACTTTACCTAGCCCAGGGGAAAACTTATTATTTAAAGTAAGCTTTAGACAGAATCTTTAGAAAGAGAAATGGTTAACTTTATGTACACAATTACACCCCAACACATAGGCTCAACCTCATAGGCTGTGGATGACCTTGAGCAGGTGCTCAGTCACAATGGTTTTCTATCAGGATTGAGAGTTCAGCTCTCTCAACTCTCCAACTGGTTATTAGCACCATAGTCTCGTTTCTATTTTTGTATTTACTTTGTTTTTAGGGGAAAAAGACTCCCAATCCAACTATATTTTATTAGGAACTCCTTTGCTAAGTTTTACACAAGAAAAAGGCACAAACTGCTGTTCTGGATGAAGGAGAGCATCCGCATGAGGCCACAATGGTGTTGGAAGGACCCACAGCCACAGTGACTTAAATAAAATGACACCCATTCTGTCCTGCTGACTCTGACTCATAGTGACTCTGTGTAGGGATCCTGAAGTTGCTACCTTTACAGGAAGCAATAACCTCATCTTTCTCCTGTGGAATGACTAGTGGCTTTGAACCAGCGACCTTGCTCTTAATAGTCCAACACTATCCAGCATTACCACCTGGGCTCCTGAAAACTTAAATAAGACATAGAAAACAAACAACTTTGTCACAAAATTGTGACTGAAGACAGATCAATTCCTGGAGTTTCAGGAGGGCCTGTGAGAGCATGAGCAGGACCTTCATTGGGATGTGCACACTACCGTATATCGTTGAGTGTGGCCCGGGGAGTGGACGCAAGCACACTGCCTGAGGGACAAGCTTTCCACTGCCAGTCAGAGTAGGAAAGAACTCAATGGCGGCTGAATCTGTGGCCCCTCAAAATGGATGTAGGATCTCCACATAGACTCTCACTGTGAGCCACAGCCTATTGCTCAAAATTTAAGCTCAAATACGACTTAAACGCCAAACATTCTGTTTCCTTAAAATAGGGTACTGCCAGGATCAGCTAGAAGTCTGCATGACCTATCAGATCTCAACGCCGATCTCAAATCACTTCACATGATCCATTCTACCAGTCATGTCAAGGACAACTAGAGGTCTGCATGAGCGAGGCCAAATCGCCTCCTCACTTACCCATTACAGAGGCTGTGCCTGTATAACCTATCGACTAACACATTCCCATATGCCGTGGTTATGAAACCAACCATCATGCTGGAATAAGGACCAATCACGATGCAAGGGTCAGGATCAATGGGAAAGCAAAATAGGGGCTGAGGGGAGCCAAGAGGGGTCGCTTCACTCAATCCCTAAACCTGATCTAATGTCACTAGACTGGGGTCTTCCTCACATCTCAAGGGCACCCGATTCATGATTGAAGTGAATTGTGCTTATTCAATCTTTGTTCTGCTTGCTGTCCTGCTGTGCTGCATCCTCTTCTTGCTTTTTTGTGCATGGCTCCCTCTGTTGTGGTGACAAATGGCTTGAGAGGGATTTGACATAGGGAGAAAGCCCACCCACATCAACTGTCACCAGAAGCAGACACTAAGTCCATTTCTCTCACCTCACAGAACTATGCACACCAGACACTGGTAGGGCTGCCTGGGAGGGGAACCCTTAGTGCAGTGGTTCTCAACCTGTGGGTTGCGACCCCTTTGGGAGTCATATGACCCTTTCACAGGGCTCACCCAATTCATAACTGTAGCAAAATTACAGTGATGAAGTAGCAAGAAAATCATTTAATGGTTGGGGGAGGGGGGCATCACCACAACAAGAGGACCTGTATTAGGAAGGTTGAGAACCACTGCCTGAGTGTGTTTAGGACTTTGCTGCCCTCAAGATCATCAGACATTCCTGAAGGCAGAGCCACTGCAGGAAGCCCTTCTGGGAAATGCCCTGAAGACAGGTCTCAACCAACTCCACCCTCACCCTCTGAGATCCTAATCATAGGACGCATGGAAATGCTCCCTGCCACTTCGAAGGCTGTAAGTCCATGGGAGCAGAAAGCCTCCTCTTTCTCCCTTGGAGTGGTGGCTGGTGAGTTCAAACTGCTCACTTTCTGGCTAACATAACCCACAGACCAGCTCCCCCTGAGCTCAGTTTGGTTTGCCGCACAGCACACATTGTTTGGAACCTTCTGAAATAGCTATGCACATGTGCAGGTTGGGGGGATTTCGCACAAGATGCAGTTTTCCACCCTCTCTTGGCAAAAATAATTTTTGCAAAAGGCTTGTATTCTCTTCTGGATCTGAGTAGCAGCTACTCTCATGAAGTCATAGCACATACATTCATGCTACAGTCCTCCCAACTCCCTAATATCTTACGCCGAGTCTGCTCCATGCTTTTCTGTGTCCTACATGGCAGCTGTAGGCACCCAAGGCATGGGCTCTGCAGCCTGGGTCCAAATCTCTCCTTCCCACCTCCTCACTGTGTGGTCCTAGGCTCATGACTTTATCATTCTGTGCCACTGATTTTTCATCTGTAAAAGGAGGCCAAATAGAGTCCACACATAGGCTTGTTAAGTGGAATAATTGAATTATTATACACAAAAAGCTTAGAACGGTGCTTGGCATCTTGCAAATACTATTAGGTGGTTTAGCATAGGGACTGGGTCATCCATTACATATGCTCAGGTTCAAACTTCCGGCCAGGAAGGGGTGGTACACCTAGGTGGGCATTACACCTGGATTGGCCCATCTGGGCCAGGTGAGTTCAATCCAGCCATTGGGGTTGACCATGACTGTCAACCATGCCTCCCTATGGAGGAATTGAAAAGGCAGGATCTTGACCGCTCCGATGTCTCCCTTCACCCACTTTTCTGTTGTCCGTCCCCCAGAGAGGAGGTCACATGTAGATACTTGTAATCAGTTCCCTCTTTCCAATCCACCCTCCCACAACCCTCTCAGTATCACCACTCACAAATTATCAAGGTTTCTTGAGGGATGGGGGAGCGGGGAGGGAGGGGAGAAATGAGGACTTGATGCCAGGGGCTTAAGTGGAGAGCAAATGTTTTGAGAATAATGAGGGCAATGAATGTACAAATGTGCTTTACACAATTGATGTATATATGGATTGTGATAAGAGTTGTATGAGCCCCTAATAAAACGATTTTTAAAAAAAGAAAAAAAGGCAGGATCCCGGAGCCCACTGAGTGATTTTCTCTCCAGCAGCTTCTAGGTAGGCTGTGCCCCGTGAGGGGCCCCGAGGTGCCTGTGTAAACCTGAAACTTCTTCTCTCAAAAAACCCACTTGGATCACAATCCAGGCTTCGAATTGAATTCTTTCTCGCGCGAAGCCAAGGCCTGAGGTATATCTCTCCCAGGAGAGATCTAACAATAGTATTTCTTATTATAGCATTAGGAGCCCAGGTGGTGTAGTGGACTGTGCATTAAGCTGCTAATCGCAAGGTCGGGGGTTTGAACTGACTAGCCCGTCCGTGGGAGAAATATGAGGTTGTCTATTTCTGTAAGGCAGTGGTTCTCAACCTTCATAATGCCCCCACCCTTTATTACAGTTCATGTTGTGGCCACCTGCAACCATAAAATTATTTTCATTGCTACTTCATAACTGTAATTTTGCTATTGTTATGAAATGGTTGACCCCTGTGAAAGGGTTATTTGATCCCCAGAGGGGTCGTGACCCACAGGTTGAGAACCGCTACTGTAAGGATTTAAAGTCTCAAAACCCCAAAGGGGCAGTTCTTTGTCCTATTGGGCCGGTATGAGTGGGAGTCAATAAAATGGTAGTTAGGTTTTTTTCTGCATCAGTATCAGATTCTGGTGGCAATCTTAGTCATCACGCATTGTGGTCTGGTTTGAACTCTGGTAGATCTGTGGGAAATGACTGCCCTGGTTTGAGGTGAGGGCCACGGTGCTTCAGTGGTAGATCTCTCATCGTCTTTCACCGGGAAGACCCGGGTTCGATTTGCAGCCAATGTGCCCCAGACTGTCAGTGAAAGTTTGTGTGTTGCTATGACACTGAGCAGGCTTCAGGGATGTTTCCAGACTGAAATAGAATAAGGACGAAAGACCTGATTATCTCCATCCACACATCGACCTATGGCCCTCCACGGTTGGCTTCCCTTCCCAGCCCTGGTGATAGCACAGACTGGCATAGTTTGCTCCGCTTCCCATGAGGTGTCCATGAGAGGCTGACTCGACAACCACGGTCAAGATCAACAGCTTGAACTCCTTTCTGGGTCTACAGAAACAAGAACAACCTTCTGAAAGGAGGTCGCATTGCTATTTGGGACTGGGAGAATGCCTTTGTGACAAGGATTGTGCTCTGGATCCCAAAGGCGACTTTTAAACACAGCCACATAGCAACTCCGGAAATTGCCATAGCAGAAGCCAGGTTTAAAAAAAAAAAAAAAGTTCTACTGGCTTGCTCAAAGGAGGCCAGAGTTGGATAGGGGTGGGGTGGGGTGGGAGACTCCTCTAAAAATGAACAAATTTGTTTGCTTACATATTTGTCATGTCTTTTGGGCCTGAAAGAAAGGAGTGGGGGAAAGCAGACGAGAGGAGGAAACGGCGACTGACAGTCATCTTGTTGGTATTCCCACAGCATCCCCTCCTTAGGCACTTGCTGCCATCTCATCCAACTCCACTCAGTATATTTTCACCCAGCAATGATGCAGAAATGTCTGTGTACTCCAGTGTTATTGTAGTCGGGCAGTGTTTACGGGTTTGACTTTCAACTCAGCATGGCAGGACGTCTAGAAGCAATTATAACCAGCACCTGCTCTGTCTGTGCGGTGGGCAGGCAGTGACGGATCCCCAGCTTCCAGAACACTAGTGCCCCCTCCCAGCTCAGGATAATGACGGTGACACTCGGCCTCCTTGTTGTCTCGGGGAGCTCTAGGAGCTCTCCTCTGAAATCTCATATTATTGGCATTTCTTTGAGTGAACACATCAAATTAGTGACTGTAAAGGAAGGTGTAGGAGATGATTATTGGTGACAAGACAAGCCTCAACCACTTCCAGAGAGCATGTCTCCTAAGTGCAAAGTATGGAGAGGGAGGAAACAATTGACCACAAATGGAACAGGCTCTGAGTCTCGCCACACAATGTATGTGCATGGTCACTGAGGCGCCAACATTATGGCTGGAGGACGGATATGGTTTGTGCAGCCGTGATTGCCATCCAGGACGTGCCGTGCTATTGTGAAAAACGATTTTTTTATTCTGAGCAAATCTCTGCTTCCACTTGCTTTAATGCTTCGCCAGAGAGCCAGGGACTCTGGGAGGGGTGGGGACGCACAGGGCTGGGCTGACCTCAGGAACTCATGTGTAAAGGGCTTTTTCTCACTTGGAAGCAGGCTGGGTTCACAGCTGTTCTTCTCTGGTAAAGCTTGTTTCTGAACCTTGCCACGTCTGAGTCCGAAGAGGGAAATGAAGGTGACAAATGCTGCGAGGAGCCCTGGGCACATCTTGGCTATGGTCCTGCTTAAGTCTGTTTCATTTGAATCCCAGTTTTACCTTTCCTCCTTTCTGGGTTCCGAAGCATCAGATGGGTGCCAAACGCTTCCACGGACAACTAAAGCTGAACAAGATGCAGGCAGATGAAGAGCAACGGGAGGTTGGTGTTTGGGAGAATGAATACTTGGGCTTCCTAGGCCAGTCCAGCTGGTGGTTAGAGCCCTGTTTCAGATTCCACTGAAATCTCCTAGTGTCCAAGGACCAAGTGGCTCCTACGTCCAGAATTTCTGTTACATGTCTCACCAAGGAGAAGCTGGGCCAAAATGCATTGAAGAATAAAGCAGGAGCTTGGCTTGTGAATCCACTCTCTGATTCTGAAATTTCAAAGGCTCCGTGCACAGACATTTCAACACTGAAAGCACAGCAGGGAAAATCAAAGACTTGGGCTTCCTCCTTGCCCCTCTTTTAGGGCTTTTATGGTTTTCCAAGGCGCCTCCCAGAGCCGAGTGTTGTATAGGTCATGTTTAAAAATGTCGTAGTTCTGAGGGACTTGCTGTTCTGCTTTCTTTTGCAAGGAGACCCGGTTTCTTGTCTTGTGGCCAAACACAGAGCACAGATGTCTGTGGGCCCCCTCCCTTTCCCCTGACCTTTGCTCTCTTCTCTGGATACCCTACTGACCTGTTCTCCCTTACAAGATCTGAACTGCTCACACACTTCGTTAAATTCTCATCCTAGCGAGAAGCATCCGAGCATCTTATTAGAGCCTGTATGAGTTCTGTTCTGGATGCCTATTTGTGTAACTTCAGGTCTCTGGCATGGAAACGTCCCATGCCCACAGACCCACACAGGTAATATAAACTCCAACAGTAGTTTAAGGTTTAAGGTGGTCACAGGGAACACTGGGGCCCGTGTCTCCTGGTGAACCCCTCAGGCTGTCTAAAGGGGCTAGTTCCATCTCAATGTAGCCATGCAGGAATGTAGACCGGTTAGGTAGCAAGACAAGGGGTTGTTCCTCTCCATGCTTAGGGGGCCCCCTACAGGAGGTTGGAAGCCAATGCGGGCTAAGCCCAAGCCAGGAGAGCTTAATTGATGCCTCCCAGCTGAAAGCCCTTACAAGGCTGGAATCTGGAGACCACCGCCCCTTCCCTTCAGCTGCTTCTCTGCCTTCCACTCAGCAGGGCTGAGTGTGCAGTTTCATGAGGGTGCCCGTGTTCAGTTTAGTGTAACGCCAGAACCTTCTTCTCTCATGTCTATAAACCCACTCGGATTACCACCCAGGCTTTGGTGTGAATTTCTTTCCAGTGTGTAGCCAAGGACCGAGACATTTCCCACCCGAGAAACCTAACAGACCCAGACTTACAATAAACCCATATTTGTATTTATAAGGCAAGAGGTGACCAGGTCTAGACAACAATGGTGAAGAGGGCCCTGGGTTTGAGAAAGATTCTGAAGTAGAATCCATAACCCTTAGAAATGTATTGGCCTTAGGGGAGGGGCAAAGAGGGCTGGATTGAGAAAGTCTCTGGCATCCAGTTCTGACTTGACTTCTGGATCCTGAATCCTTCAGGGCCATGACCTTGCCCTCCAGCCAGACCTTCCAATAGCCATCTTCTCAGAGCCTTGTTAAGTTCTCATAATACATTACACCTGCCATCCTGTGAGCAGCTACCAAACCCAGGCACTTTTTTCAAAGACAAGCTCGCTCTCTCTACCCCTAAGAGCAGGTAGTTTGGGGATGATGGATATGAGATACCACAGAAGACAAATCTGTTATCTTCCATGGTGCACAGAACATGCTGTCACAACCAGGACTCGTGACAATCCCTCAGTTTCCTAAATTGCTTCACTGCTACTTTTAATTAAGCCTCATTAGATTGTCATATCTTGATAAGAGGGATGACCCTGAACTAGATGCATAAATTAAAGCTATCCTCATCCTGTGCTTTTATATGAATGTGTTAATTATTTTTGTGATTAGGGAGAATAATGGAGGGATGGAGCAATACCAAACGGAGTTTGACAAAGTGTTGGTGTTTGCTGCGGCAAACGTGGTGCGTGTCAGACACAATCCGTCACCCAGTGAGTCTGCCATTAACACCAAGGGACAAAGGTAGGATTCCCTGTAGTAAATAACCTTCCTCCCAGATGCTAATGGAGACCCAGCAGGACCCACTGTTGTGTTGTCGCAGTTGTACACGGGCCCTTAGAGGAGACAGAGCTGGTGTTTGAAACGAGTCTTGTTTGCCCCCAGTTGGCTCACACATTTGTTTTTTAAATGGCATTATCACTAACATTTAAACACAGGGTGATGTCACGTAACAATCTGCAGCTTCTGAGAAATGGAGAGGCCCGACTTTGCTGGTTGACAGTGCAGAGGGACTGGGGGAGCAGTCAGATATGGTGATCAGAGTTTGGAATCCTTGCTTTCCAAGTACATGTGTCAAGGAGTTCAAGGGTTCAGAAATTTAGGAGGGAAGTTCCAGAAGACAAGTTTGTGTGGTCGATAATAAACCAATATAGGGGTTGAGATTTCAATCTGTTGGCTATTTATTTTGTGCTTGGTAGCCAACCAGCCCAGAATTCCTGACCTCGCCGACCTGTGAAACAAGGACCATTCCAGAATGAAATAGAAGCAAGCACGGAAGCGAGGGCATCCATTACCCCGAATGCATAGGGGTCAGGAACTAAGTGCTTTCTGTAGAACAGCTCCAGAAGGCAGACCTTTGGCTGGAAAACCTGTTAGGGAGCTAGCATAGGGACTGGCAGGCCTATTACACATGCTCAGAGGTCCGAGCTACCGGCTCATGAAGCAGTGGCTCACTGCATGCTCAGCAGTTCAGGTTTCCAGCCAGGAGGGGGAGCTATGCCTGGGTGGGGCTGTACCTGCATTGGCTCACCTAGGCCAGGTGAATTCAATTCAACAATTCAGCCAATGGGGTCGACCTACGTCATCGACCACGCCTCCCTAACCGCTCATAAAACTCACGGGGATCCCAAACCAGGCCTCGCCGTGAGCTGTTTCTCGCGTGGAGCCATGGACCGAGGCACACCTGTCCCCGGAGAGGTCGAAAAGAAGCGGTGCTGTGTGATTTGGAGCTATGAGGTAAGCCGGCCCCAGGAGTGGGCCCTCCCATGTTGGTCTCACGGATTGGGGGCCCCTCTGGGCTCCTTTTACCTCACCACCCTCGGGAGAATTGTTGGGTTGAATTCACGGTGTTCGTCTTTGCGCCGTTTCTTGCTGGTGTCCGTCTTTGCACCGTTTCTTGCTGGTGTGCGGGACCTGATGTGCCTGCTTTCCCAGGAACTCGCCTGCCTTCCCGGGCTGCATTTGTGAGGGGGCTGGGACGCTGCTACCTGGAGGCTGGGAGGATTTTGACTCCAAAAGCCTTCTCGAGGCTCAGTGTATAAGGTTTATTTGGACGTGAAAACAGAATCAAAGATGCAATTAACGAAGTTTTAGAAGCAGGCTTTATTGAGAAGCTTGCGGGCAGGTTCAGCAACTCAGGGTATTGAGCTATTGAAGCCGCGCAGGGGGGAAAAATCCTGGCAGCGTTTTTATGCCCACTGCTGGCAGGCACAGCTCGGGAGGATCAAAGCTGGGGAGGATCTGCGCACACAGGTGCTTCAGAAGGGAGAAGGTCGTTAATCTTACCTATATGTCAGGGACGCGTGGAGTGACCATATCTTCAGAAAACATTCTGGCTTTGTGACGAGCTGGTTCCAGGAATTTGGGGTTGAGCTGGGGAGGGGAGGTCAGTTAGGGGTCAGCCTTGAGAGCTAAGATGGAGGTGCAGGACTCAAAATGGAGTCTGTTGTGCCAAGACTGGGAAACAGTGTTGTGCCGCGGCTCCGGCAAGCAGCAGGCCTGGGGGCGCCTGCGTCCACCCTGTTGGTTTGGGCAGGACTCTGGCTGGGTGGCCGGCTCCAGGCTGGCTTTCGGCTAGGCCGCAACCTGGGGCCTCCATTTTCCCAGCCACGTGACTCCACTCACAGGCAGAATGGCACCACCTGTGTCTGTTGTAGCTACACTCCATTCCCAGACAGCAAACCGCCCAGACTGCCGGAAAGTTCAGCAGAACAAGTTTCATTTCCTGCTCAGGGACCAGACCATCAGCTCTCTTGAGGGGAGACTGAGCGGCCCCCCAGTCTAATTTTCCAAAGGTTTTTATACTTTTGCAATGTGCAGGTGTGCAAACAGGCATAGCTCAGAAGCGGGGTATTGTGGTTAGCCATTCTTAGTTGAACCAAAACTGCTCTGGTCGTTCTCGAAAGCCTTCTGAACATCCATTTCCTTCTGTACGTTCCCTTGGGCTATGTCTGCACAGCCTAACTCCCCAGTATCAGCTAGTTCA
Source organism: Tenrec ecaudatus (assembly GCF_050624435.1). Classification (NCBI taxonomy): domain Eukaryota; kingdom Metazoa; phylum Chordata; class Mammalia; order Afrosoricida; family Tenrecidae; genus Tenrec; species Tenrec ecaudatus. The sequence continues at coordinate 14,292 of NW_027458508.1, read as the reverse complement.
TTGGCAGTTCATAGCGAGTTTATTTACCATTCATAATGGCTTCTGAAAGCTCAAAATGACTTCTCTTGTCAAGGCTACTTAAGCTTTGCCCAGAGCTGCTATATACTCTCCTGTTCTTAGCCAAGTTCAAATCATTGAATCTTCGGTAGCCAGCCCAGTGTATGGTGGGCTCAGCACTAAGAGTTTTGTGGCTTGTACTTTCTGTGTAAGGAATGCCACTAGCTTATTGGTTATTACTGGGCCAAATGTGAGGCTTAGCAGGAGGAGGATTAGGGGCCGGCTAGGGCCATTCATAGGGTAGTTAGCCAGGCTGACCAATTAAGTAGCTTTTCAAACCAATTGGTTCCTCCATTTCTTTTCTTGACTCTTTGTTCTAATCCTTTCCTAACCAGGGCTCATCTATCTTTATTGATTCCCGAATGCTTTGCATAGAATTAGTTTCTCCCAATGCTGTGCACAGCATTCCTTGTTTCCAAAAGAGCAAGTCAAGCCCTCGGCGGGTTTGCAACACAACTGCCACAAGGGAGTCTAGGGATCTTTCTAAATGGGAGACAGGTTTTTTTTAATCCCTGTAGATCTAAAGCAATTTGCTGACTAAGAGTCTGATAGTTTAAGTTTCCTTGTATTAAAGCAACTGACCCAGCTGCAGCTAATCCCATAATCCCAAGCCCTGTTACCAGTGGGACCAATACTGGGGCTCTTTGAACTCATCCGGAAATTCCAAAGTTATCCCTACACCTCCTTCACCAGAACACAGGTACACTTGAGGAGTAACATGCACTAGCACACAAATACCCAGGGAAAAGAGACAGGGTGTTCATCCTGTGGAACAAGTAAAGCAAGTACTCATTGGAGCAGATAACAAATTAGGATCAACATTTGGTTCAATGGGAACAGCTTGAAGGCAAAAATCTCGATATCTTGATATATTAAAGGGATACTTAGATGAATAAAAACACAGTCTTGCCCTTGCAAATCTTTTAAAGTGAGCTTAGACTTGAGTCCATACTAACATCACCTATAGACTGCTGCTTCGTGTAATCCTTTTTACTAACATTTCTAATTGGATTACACTCTGTACCAATAGTGCTATTTGTACCTGTGCCTACATAGTAAGGGGAAGCAGCGTTCAGACAAAGCCAACAATCAGCTGTGAGGTGAGGATTTGAGTTCATAAATTGGAATACAGCATCCTGAGAATCAAACACAGAACCTTGAGGTGGCTCCTGAATGAGAAGGGCCCTGTGAGTTGGGCTGGCAGTGAACGGGAAAGTTACTGGAGAGTCTGGAGGGTGCGGCAAAGGAATCTTAATGACACCAGCTGTGGCTCTTCAGGATTTATCCCGAGGTTTGGGCCTTTGTACGGATGGCAGGTTGCCATATTTTACTTTGCTGGATAGAAAAGGTTTCCCGGGATCTCTATCATTTACATAATGTTGAATTCCCCATGTTTTCCCGGTGAACCCAATAACGCTTGAATCCAATTCTTATTGGGTTATATTTGGAAACCATACACGTAGTGGGATCAAACTCTTCCGACTTGAGTCTCATTCTTGTAAAAATAATAGGGTCATCTTTAACAAGTTTCCACCCTGAAAATGATGGTTTCACAACCCCAAGCTGCGCAATGGTAATGTCCCTCCCCTTGGCAGTTAGGGAGTCCATGAGGCAGGCATATATAGACATGGTTTGTTTGGAGCCTTCTTTCTATAGAGGGTATTCCGCACCAATAGGACGGGATTCGAGTATAGGTCCCATTGTGCCCTTTACCTTTAAAGGATCCAGAATGCCAATTCTTTCCTAGCAAATCAAACAAATCAAAATGAAAACAGGGGGTCATACCCAGTATAAGAGGTTACATATTCACTGCTGGAGGTTAGAATAGCAGTCCACAGATGTGTTTGTGCTTGGGGGAAACACTGGGTGTTGTCAGCAATACTCAGAGAAAAACAATTAAGTTCTGTAAAGCCTTAATTTTGAGGGATTTTCCGTCTTTCTGGGTGTCCATCTTTCCAGGATATGCTCAGGGAGGGCTTTTTTTTTTACTTATGACTGAGGAATCCACGGCCCCCTCCCCACTATTTTAACTGCAGTTGGTGTTGTAAGTATCACTTGGTATGGGCCAGTCCACCTAGGTTCTAAGGTGTCAGGTTGGTGCTTCTTTACCCATGTCCAGTTTCCTGGTTGCACGTTGTTGGCTGCCTGTTCCCTTTCCCTTGGTTAGGCCCAAAATGAAGGTGTCAGAGCAGATGATTTGTCTCTCACCTGTTGACAGCCTGCAGGTACTCGATGAGGAAATGATTAGTGACTTCCATTATTTCTACTTCCTTCAATCTTGGGAGGATTTGGGGAAGGTCTGCCAAACATAAATTCAAATGGGGACATGCTTTTCACATAGGGAGTGCATCAGACTTGAAGTAGGGCAAAAGGTAAAGTAAGGATCAACCCAGTTCTCGCCAGGTCCTAAATGCAACTTAACGAACAATTCCTTTAGGGTTCTGTTTATTTTTTTCTACTTGCCCTGAAGAGCTTCCAGTTACTATTTAGAAGCATTGCTAAGACTTTAGTAATTTGAGCAATAAATGTTGGCCCATTGTTGGACCCCAAGGTGGTGGGAAGGCCAAATCTAGGGACAATTTTAGTTACTAATAATTTACACACAGTGGCAGCAGTTTCCTTCTTGGTTGGGAAGGCTTCCACCCATCCAGAACAGGTGTCTACGAACACCAGCAAATATCGGTAGTCATACTTTCTAAATTTGATATCCATAAAGTCCACCTCCCAGAATTCTCCAGGACTACTACCTCAAGCTCGTGGTTGGGGTTGCTCCTTTTCTTTCTGGGGTTGTTTACCCGAGCACGGTGCAATCAACGGTGGGTGACATCTGCCACCCAGTGTCCAAGCCTGGGTATGTAAAAGTGCCTGAGAAGCAACTGAGACAGTTTAGAGAGGATCCCAAATGCATACCTTCATGTAGTCCTTGAGTCAGATCTCTCCCAGAGCTTCTGGCATGAATCTTCTTCCATCAGGATGGAGCAGCCACCCTGGATGCTCCCAGCCTTTTTGGCAGGCCAGCTCTTGGCTTATCTTTAGATCATTTTCTGAGTATGTAGGTTGTGGCTGTAACACTGGGGATGGCATGGTCACAGCCACTACCTTGGGGATTTGTGGTATAGTCCTGATATTCGAGATCCACCGGTCCGGAGAACTGGTTAGGAGTGGTTCAACCATAGGTCCCCCTACCACAGCAATATCCTGTCCCAGTGTAAGCTTCCTAGCTTCTATGACTAGGATGGCCGTGGCAGCCACAGCTCGCATGCAGCTCAGCCATCCTGCAGCTACAGAGTCCAGTTTCTTTGAAAGATAGGTCACAGGTCTCTTCCATGGCCGCAAGTTCTCAGTTAGCACTTCTTTTGCTGTGCCTCTGGCCTCACATAGACAATTGGAAGGGCTTTGCTATGTCTAGTAGGGCAAGGGAGGTTGCCCATATGAGCGACTTTTTAGAGGATTCAAACGCTTGTTGTTCTACTTCAGTCCATTTAAGTTCTTTTTCCTTTCCCCAGTACTTGCATATAGGGATTTCGTTGTTTTTGCAAATCCCAAATTCCACAAAGGACAGTACCCCACAGCTCCTAGAAACTCTTGCAACTGCTTCTTCGTCTCAGGGACTGGATTTTGAGGATCGCCTCAGTGCGACTGGGGGACAAGGTCCGTTTTCCCTCCTCCAGTTGGTAGCCTAGGTATACAGCTTTATGGACACACAGTTGAGCCTTTCTTGCAGATACCCTGTACCCCAATGGGCCAAGGACTATTATCAGGTCCTTGGTAGCCCGTTGGCATTCCTCCAGGGTTTTGGAGGCCAGGAGGAGGTCATCTGCATACTGGAGCAAGGTGGTTTGGGGGTGTTCCTCCTTGTGTCCCTGTAAGTCTTCACTGGGTTGATGTGCAGGGGACACAGGTATGGAGAACAAACCATCTTTAAGTCCAAAACAGTATAACAAATTCAGTTTGATGGGATAGTACTCAGGAGGATCTCAGGGTTTGGCACGTGGGGTGGCCAGTTTCTATCCTCTCATTTGCCTCTCTGAGATCCTGCACCGTTTGGAAGTCCTCAGTTCCCGGCTTCTGCAGGGGAAGCAGGGGAGCATTCCATGTGGACTTGCAGAGGACCCAAATGCCTGTCCTCTTTAGTCTGCAAATGGGAACAGAAATACCCACTTTTGCTATCCAGGGAGTAGGGTTAGCTTGACACACCAATGTAGCTGAGCTCAGAAGTTGTACGACCCCAGGCACCTGAAGTTCAGAAAGGTCTGGCAGGTTGTTCTCTGCCCAAACAAAAGGAATATCTTTTAGTGATTTATCAAGAAGTTCCTTTGAGGAGGTCTCTTCTGCTCCTTGATAAAACACATATCACTCTGACATTGGAGTGGTGAGCAAAACTTTTGGCTTTTCAAGTTCAAGGGTTAAGGTGGTTGTAGCAGATGAGAAAGTAATTATGGCTGCCATTTTTCATAATAAGTCACGATCAATTAGGGGAAAGGGGCATTGAGGCATTACCAGGGTGAGCGTGTAACTGTCTCTTGTGCTAAATCTGTTATTCTGGCCGTTGTCCATGGGTGTGCTTGGGTCTGCCCTGGGGCCCCTGTAATGAAAGCCTTTCCTTTTGACAAGGCACCTGTAGTCTTTTCTGAAACCAAGAAGGTGACCCCTTTGTCCACCTAGAAATTTACTGGCTGGCTCCCTACATGGAGAGTGAGCATGGGCTCTTTGGGGTCAAGTGAAACAGAGCCTGGACACCTTTATTCAGCTTTGAGCATTATTGTCTGTAGCTTCGATTTTTCTAGGCGAGGACTAGGCCCGTTCTCTCTAGTGGTGGCTCGTCCGCCTCTCCTGGGCTTTTCAAGGCACTGATTTTTCCAATGTCACTGTTTTGTATAGTAGGTACATGGATACTTCCTCAGGACTAGGCGAGTGAGAAGCGGGGTATTAGGGTTAGCCATTCTTAGTTGAACCAAAACTGCTCTGGTCGTTCTCGCAAGCCTTCTGAACACCCATTTCCTTCATGACATTCCCTTGGGCGACGTCTGCACAGCCTACCTCCCCAATATCAGCTAGTTCATTTACACTTCCTAGCTACTTTATTTTCTTTTCATGGTGGCTTCTGTCAGCCCCAAATGGCTTCACTCTTGTCAAAGCTGTTTCAGCTTTTCCCAGAGATCCTACACAGTCGCCATTGTAGCCGAGAGGTAACAAGATCTGTGATCATGGCCAAGATGGCACCCACCAGTCCACATGTGGAAGGGCGCTGCCTAGGGAGCTGGATGAAGAGGCCTGGGAGTTAGCCCTGCCTGGTCCCGGGAGCCCAAAGTTTCCCTTTTCCCCTCTATTCCCTTTGCCTTTCTCCTGGTTTTTCAAACAAGCTGCTCTAGCCCTATAACGCCAAGCACAAAATTGTCATAATTCTTAATGAAAACGTATCTGGTACCCAAATTATAAATGTGACAATTTGGTCACATTTCAAAAACACTGAAAATTTTATGCTTTTAAAATATATTTTGAATGTCATATATATTGATAACTATGAAAGTAAATAATAAAAACCAAAAAATATATTTCCAAAATTTAAAACTTGAGGCGTTATAGGGCTAAGTGTTCTTCCAGATTTGGTTTGTTCCTTCTTACAAGCTGCTTTTCCGTGGCCCAGGCTTAGGCCAATGGCGTTCGGAAGCCTAGGCGGAGTCACTGTTATTTAGGCTTTCAGCGATGCTGCTTCAGGCACTTTTGGGGACAGCTCTTACTTAATACACAGCTCCTCTGCCATGATGTTCCAGCCAGAAATTCCAATTTCCCTTAAGGTTCCCTGAGCTGCCACGTGTCCCTTCCCTTGAGAGATTTGAGCATCAGCCCCGCCAGCAGGCGTCTTGGAGGGCCTTGGGGCCATCCCAAGCAGTGGTCCTCCTAGCCTGTTGTCCAGAAAAATGGTTGGACCTAAAGGTCGCCCTCGGCGACTAGTCCTTGACCCCTTCCCTCGGGCTGAGGCATGAGATTCAGGGCAACCCAGGGGTGTGCTCTCAAGTGGGGGTTATTGACCTGGAGGCAGCAAGCTGTCAATCGCCTCCTTGTTTTGTGCTTTCTAGATGGGACTTAGCAGCTTGATGCTCAGGAATTGCCCCCTTGCATGAATCGTGTCCAATTGGGATAGAGTTGATACAGAGAGGCTGGGCAAACAAAAGCTGATAGATTCACTTTGCAACTCTATTTGGCCACAGTATCGTTTTGAGAAAGTAGAATGGTGGGCAGAGAAGGGTACGCTTTCCCTTCCAACCGTGATTCACTGGGAACAGTTCGGTAGAGTGCCGGGAAAGTGGGCGGAGATGCCAGAACTTAGAGCATTTCTCCTCTCAAGGAGCAGTAGGAGACCTTCATCCCCAGTGCACCCAGGAACCCCTAAGGCTGGCGTCCTCAAACTGTGGTCCATGGGGCACATGTGGCGCGATGCCATTTATCCCACCCTCGGGGTGTTTTTGCTGCCACTGCCTGTCCTGCTTAGCAGCCGACTCGTGCAGTGTGCATAGGAATTTGTCCATAGGTTTTTTGAAAACCATAGTCTGGCCCTCCAACGGTCGGAGAGACAATGAACTGGCCCCCTGTGTAAACAATTTGAGGACTCCTGCCCTAAGGGATCCTGGACTTCAGGTCACTATTGTCCCACCCCTGAACCCTCCCTGAACATTCTACCCCTAGTAGAGGCACCAGGGGCATTTGGTCCCCGGGGAACTTACAAGCCTTTTACTCAAATGGAACCCGAGAAAATTAAAAATGACACAGGCAGTTACTGTACTTTTGATCCCTGTTGAATCCGCCTGTAGCATCCCAATATTACAATTTAACCCTATAACACCGAGCATGACCTTTCCCTAACATTTAATCAAATGAATATAAATGTATATATATATTGATAACTATGAAAGTAATGAATCAAAACGAAATTTTTTTTGCCCCAAAATTTAAAAGTGAGGCGTTATAGGGTTAAAAAGAAGGATGGTTCTTATCAGAGGGGCCAATGCCTTAGGATCATAAGTGAAGCGGTGATCCCACTGCACCCAGTAGTGCCCAAACCCTGGACCCCGCTAGGGGAAATTGTGAATGCTTTTACCCCTGTGCCGGTACTTAGAATGAACAAACACACACGCCTGATAATCCTAAGACTTTTTACTTACTTCCTGTGATACTCACCTACTTTCAAGGGACTCCCACCTCACAATCCTAGCCTTGTCTCAGTTAAACTGTTCACCATTTTGTGCGTTTGTTGGTTTTTCCAGAAGTTCTCAAGTTACCAAAGCCCCTAATCCAATTGTGCCAACTCCAGGACCACCATCTCCTGGACCACTTCAACCTTATCCATCCTAGCGCTGAATGGACAACCCCTCCCAGCAGAGCAGGAAGGGTGTGGACCCAAAGCCCGACTTCGCCCTTTTTGCCAGCAGGAAGTAGCTAGAGATGTCGTCGCCCAGTACCCCAAAGATTTGGGTCCACATCTCTTCAGGATGGAAATGTTAGGTAGCTAGCATAGGGACTGGGGTGTCCATTACACATGCTCAGATGGCCCAGTTAGCGGCCCAGGAAGGAGTGGCACACTGTGCGTGCTCAGAGGTCCAGGTTTCCGGCCAGGAAGGGCAGGTCCACCTGGGTGGGCGCTGCACCTGCATCGACCCACCTAGGCCAAGTATATTCAATTCAGCCACTAGGATCGACCAGGGTTGCCCACCACACCTCCCTAACGCTCCTAAACCTCCCTTGGATCACAAACCAGGCTTTGGCATGAATTCTTTCTCACGCAGAACCAAGGACCGAGGGATATCTGTCCCCAGAGAGATCTGACCAACCCAGGGAAGCTCTTTGGAGGCAGCAGGAGTGGACGTGAGTGGCTGGTGGATACTGTTCAGATCCATGGCTTTCTGCTTGGAAGGGTTTTTAGTCTTGGCTGACAGGATCAGAGGAGGTAGTATGTCTGGATCACATAGTATCCATGTCCACAAATGAGCTGCCCATTCCAAAGTCCTGACAGTGCCTTTGGAAAACACTGTGCTTTGGAATGTCACTCCTTGCAGAGGGCAGTGGGAGGGGCTGAGACCCAGGTATGCTGCCCCTTGCTCCCAGTTGCCGGTTTCTGGATCCTGATTATATCTCTCACAGGATCAGTTAGTGGGCTTGTTGTCTGCCTCAGGCTTTGTTCACCGAGGTCCTCCAGCTAGGTGGTGGTGTGTGTGCATGAGCAGAGGCTTCCTGCCAATCCCCCATGAGTTGAAGAGCTGCCCTGGTGTGGGCTCCGTGAAAGAGGTGCCCCAGACAGCAGGACTACACAAGAGGGTGGGCCCTGCAGGAACCGGAGGGCCATTCCCCCTGTGGAATGACCTCAGAGCCCCGCCTCTCTCACTGTCCAGCTGCCGGGGCTGTGGACCCTAAGCTTCATGCCCCACACAGGAATAGACACAGGGTGAGGCGACTGCAGCACCTGCTTTTGCTGGTCTAATCCAGCCTGAGATCATCCTAGCATCAACCCTCTGCCAGGGTCTTTTTTTTTCTCTCCTTTTATAGGGGCTCATACAACAATAACCACAATACGTGCAAACATCACTGATATAAGGCACATTTGTACATTCATTGCCCTCATTATTCTCAAAATATCTTCTCTCCACCCAAGCCCCTGGCCTCAGCTCCTCATTCCCCTCGCCCCCATTCTCACTACCCCTCCTCATCAATCCTTCATCATTTACTAATTATTATTTTGTCATATCTTGCACTGTCTGATGTCCCCCTTCACCCCCTTTTCTTTTGAGGTTTTATGTAGATCCATGTCATCGGTTCCCCGGTGCCAACCTACCCTCCCTCCACCCTCCCAGCATCCCCATTCATAACACTGGTCCTAAAGGGCTCATCCACCTTGAATTCCCTGGGTTTCTAGTTCCTATCTGTCCCAGTGTACATTCTCTGGTCTAGTCAGATTTGTAAGTTATAATTGGGATCTTGATAGTGAGGGGAGAGGAAGCATTGAGGAGCTAGAGGAAAGTTGTGTTTCACCGTTGCTGTCTAGTACCCTGTGTAGGCATGTCTCTTCCCCAAGACCTTACTTAAGGGAATGTCCAGTGTACTGCAAATGGGCTTTGGCTCTGTACCCAGCATTCCCTGCTCATTCGCAATGAGATTTTTTTGTGCTGATGATGCCTGATCCCTTTGATACCTCGTGATCGCACAGGCTGGTATGCTTATTCCATGTGGGCTCTGTTGTTTCTGAGCTACATGGCCGCTTGCTTACCCTTCAGGCCTTTAAGACCTCAGACGCCCTATCTTTTGATAGCAGGGCACCATCAGCTTTCTTGACCACATTTGCTTATGCAACCGCTTAGACATCAGGGAACGTGTCGGGAAGGTGAGCATCATAGAATGTCAATGTAATAGAACAAGGTATTCTTGCAATGAGAGAGTCCTTGAGTGGAGGCCCAAAGGCCATCTGCTACCTTAATAGGAAACCTATAAAGATATGGACATAGGTGTATTTCCCCATGCTCACAGATAAATATATTTACATCTGTGCGTGCCTTTCTTTAGACCTCTATAACTGGCCCGTGCTTCCTAGGTCGCTCTGCTATTCCCTTTCATTTCCCTCTTGTGCCCACTGCCATGCTCAGTCTTCATTTGGGTTTCAGTAAATCCTCTTGGTTCCTTCACCCTTGATCACGCCCTACCAGGATTCCTACATCGCCCTCACCACGGATTTGCATCCACTTGTTGTTCCCTTGTCTCTGGGTTTCTTGACATCACTCCCTTTCCCCCCAACTCCCTCTTTCCCGTGGCCCTCCCGCGAAGCGTTGGTCCCCTTTTTCTCTCCGGCAGATTGTGCATCCTGCATCTCATTTTAGACATACAGTAGAGGTAATAACATGCACAAACACAAGACAGAGCGAAAGCAAGCACCAAAAGAAAGGAAATAGCCAAAATCCAATGACCATCAAAGAAAACACAACTCCTCAAGAAAGGAAAGCTCGTAGTTAGTTCACGGACTGTTTGTTGGCCCTTAGCAGTGTTTTCCAGTCCAGTCTGTGCAGGCACCAAGTCCTGCCCCCAAAGTCCTCCTTTAGCATTCCCTGGTGACCTTGTTGCTCCACCTCCTTACTCTTCTGCTGCACCCCCTTAGTGCTATGCCTCGGTGTGGCGGGATCCGTTCCCGCACTGTGTCTCCAGTGTTGTCCCTTCTAGGGCTATGGGTCTTTGAGGGACGTCGTGTCTCATCTTGGGCTGGCCATGTGGTCTTCTGTGTGGACTGTCTTCTCTGAGTGGGAACATCATCCTCAAGGCCTGGTGGGCCAGGATGTGCTCCATTCTCCCCTCCTCCCCCTTCGTCTGCTCCGTATTCTCCATCAGATATGTCCCTCTCCCAGAGCTGCAGATATAGTGCCATCCTATGAAAAAACATATTTGGGTGTGGGACATGGGCATGGGTGGGGGGAGGATCTGCTCAGATCTTTCGAGGGTCCAGGAGAGGGTGACTGCTCAGCTGGACACAGGCATATGGGGCTCTGAGCTCTGGCTCCAAACACTGGTTGGGAATGTGGCTTTGTTGTTAACCAGTTGTGTTCCAGTTGGTCAGTACCTGTGTCTTTTTGAGTGAGTTTTCTCATCTGGAAAGTAAAGGTATTCCAGGGTCTAGTGTCCCATGTCACTAAGTGATCAAGAGGGGTTAACCCGAACCTGATTCAAACCATGTGGACATGTCAGGTGCATTCTAGATCTGGGGTGGCGATTCAGAGTCCAGGACAATGATAATGTCCAAGAGGTGATATAGGTGGCTTCGTATTGATACGGGAAGCCCACTGTGGAGGTTTTGTCCTTCCGCTGATGGCCACTTCAACTCCTGCTAAAAGAGTTTCACTGGCTCAACAGCCGAACCGGGAGCCAGTGCCATGAAAACCATGTGGCTAACTGGGACATAGGGCAGAGAGACATTTTTTACCTTGATGGCTTGGGAAGCCCCCCAATCTCCATGCAAACCTTCTGGTGTGAGTACTTTGGAAGCAATCATAGGCTGACAGTAATTCCGATCTTTCCTTTGACAATGTGTCCGTTCTCTTTTTTGAACCTGAGAAGATGGCCCCTGTGTCCTCCAAGACATTTCCTGGCTGGCCCCCAACTTGGACAGTTAGCACGGGATCCTGGGGGCCAGTGAAACAGAGCCCTGAGACATTCCTTCAGCTTCCTCAAGCGTTATTGTCGCTCACTTGGGTTTTTCTAGGCGAGGACGAGGCCCGTCCTCTCTAGTGGAGGTTTGTCCGTCTCTCCTGGAGTTTTCAATGCAATGTTTTTTCCAATGTCTGTCTCTTCTGTAGTAGGCACCTGGATCCTTCCTTCCTCAGGGCTTGGCGGTGCCACAGGTCAGTCTCTCCGTGAGTGGGCCATGATCTCTTTTTCTGGGTCTCTGTTGTGTCTCATGGCAATTCCTAGTATTTTAGCTATTTCTTTGTCTCTGTCGTGGTAGGGTCATCTGTGTTGTGATACACCCAATAAGACACTTCTACCAAATCACGAAGCTTGTTCCCTTCAAATGCTTCCCATTTCTTTTTCATGTCTGAGGCAGGCTGAGTAATAAAGGCAATACTTATTTCCCTCTTGTTCTCAGGGGCCTCTGGGTCCTTTGGGGTACAAAGAACGCAGGCTTCCATCAGCCACTCTAAAAAGGCAGGCAGGCAGGCAGGCAGGCAGACATTCGCTTGTAGGCGCCTGAAAATTCTCACTGA